>NC_085050.1:4588333-4888333 GCF_963662255.1 Cinclus cinclus
GAGTTTTCTTCTTCCCCCCCCCCCCCCCGCCAAAATAATGACACCACTTTTTTTTTTTTTCCCCTCAAAAATAGCCAATTTAATGGTTTGGGTTTCAGTTCACATGTGAAGGGCAGGGAAGAAACCAATCCCAAACCTCTGACTTTTGTCTGGGAAGGAAACATGAGCATGGTTGCAAGACAGAAAATAAATTTAATAAATGAATACAACTATAATCTGGACCCAGATGCTCCAAGAACTGGGATAAAATCCCTCTGGAACTTTTGGAAATAGCAGAAAGGTGAACTGCAGTTGTCATACTCTGTATGTAGAAGTGTCCAAAGGACGAGTGGATACATTCCTGTTGCCAGTACAAAACAGATCTGTAAATATTATTTGCCTAAGAAGACCTACCCCTCTGGGAGAATAAAAGAATTCAGCCATTATTTGCCTCTCCCTCTTGTACCTCCCATGCTCAGTGGGCTGTATTCTGTTATTTGTTATATTTAAGTGGAAAAAATATATATATATTCAAAAGAATACACAAGCCATGTCTTCAAGTTGTTCACTCAGAACTAAGTGAATGTGTCCATACACTTCTTTCCCCCCTCAATTTCCCTTCTAGATTTTTTTTTTTTTTTCTTTGAAACTCTGCTCACATATCTACTTGTCTGGTACAGTAACCATTTCAGAGCATTTCCTGGAGACCCTAATGTGTCTCTGGGTTTGTATCAGATTAAATTTCAGAAGGGTGAGTCAGGAACAAGCAAGAAAGCTGAAATGTGGTTTGTTAAGTGATATTTATTCAGAAGCATGGTGAGACATAGTCACACCAGAGAGAGAAGAGGCTGCCCAGCCTTTTCATCCTTGCAGACTTTTGCAAATCCAGGGAAGGTCAAATCAAGTTTGCAAGCTTTGGTTTCATCCTTCGTGGATGTTTATCCTTATCATAAAATCCAAATGGGATTTAATTCAATTGAGTGGAAAGGCAGGAATAACAGACATCACAAGCCTCAGTTAAAATGTGATGGCAGCAGTATTTGGGAACCTTGTGAGACATCTTCACTGGCCCTTAGCAAGATTTTATTGCTGGGCTTTCAGTCTATTTGAACCTAAAGCCGCATCAAATCAGCAACTGAAACAAGTTTCAAAGCTAGGAAAAAGAAAAAATAAAATATAACTCACTACAGCAATACTTCCTAAACAGCAGAGAACACTAGGGAAATTAAAAAAATAAAAAAATTCTAAAATTATGTACTAACAAGACAAACAGAGAAGAGGAAGAGGAAAGAACACTAAAGAAATGCTGAATATACTCTCTCAAGAAAAGCACCCAGACCAGACTGGCTTGTGGGAATTTTTATTGGTTCTGAAATTAGAAACAGGGCACTGAGGTTGGGGAGAGGGGAGTGTCTCAAACCAGCTGCAACTCATTTTAATTAAGGGCTAATTAGCAAGTAGAGCCTGCTGGAAGTGGGAGAAGTCGATGCCTCTGTATAATACAGAGGAGCTCACTAACGCATTTTTTTTTAAGCACTTAAGGATATAGGAGAGGGGACAAGAAAAGAGATAAAAATATAAAAATACTGCTGTATTTCTGCAGGTATTTTCTTTCCAGAAGTCTGTATTTCCTTAGTAATTCTTGTTCTGTTAGTCAAAGAAGGTTAAAGATGAATATCTAAAGAAGTCAGGTATAGAAATCTAACTGCTAAAATCTCTGCTTGAAATTTATAAGATTTACTTTTTTTTTCCCCCCTTTGTTCCAATGGTAGTTATTTAGGAAGTTGCAATTCATTATGGTATGGAATTTTGTTTTTTCAGTTCAGTAACTGAGAATGGTAGTAGTATTCTCCTAATCCTGAGATGTTTCTGTGTTGCCTGGGTATTTACCATCTGTATCTCGTAACCAAATATAAGCTAGATCTATGTTTGCAAAATCTGCTTTAGTCTTTATTTATCTAAATCTAATCTCTTTCACATGTGAGATCTTAATAGTTGTCTGTGTGATGTTTCCTGCTGCACTAAATTCAGTTTATCAGGGCTATTAAAAAAGATAAGAAAAAATAAACTAGGACAGTTTCACTGGCTTATTTAATCTTTTGAATTTTTCCAGAGAATAATTAGCTCTTTTTGTGAGTAATAACAGCAGAGCTATTCCTTGTCTAGAAATGGTAGTGTGGTCTCATATTGTGAGTTCTGTGTGTATTTAAGAAGAGTGATTTACTGAGGTCCAGCTGCTCTTTATGATTCCACAATTTTTTTGTGAGGGTGGTGTAGGTCAGGAAAGGCTGCATTACTGAACAGATGTGAATCCCTGGAAGTGCTCAGGGCCAGGCTGGATGGTGGCCTGAGCAGCCTGGTCTAGTGGAAGGTGGCTGTGCCCATCCCACAGGGTTGGAAGGAAATTATCTTTCAGGTCCCTTCCAACCCAAGCCATTCTCTGATTCGTTGATAAGGATTTTTAACCTTAATGTTATCCAGTCAATCTGTAAACCAGCTGGGTGAAGGGCAACAACTCTGAGGGAATCCTTTTAATGGGAAAAATACTACTTTATAAAACTTAAATATCTCAGGGCTATCAATGTGTTTGCCAGTATTTAATAAGGTTTGGAACCAACAGATGGAGATAAGAAGGATTTTAATGACTGAAAAATAGCAGTTGTGCTCACCTTGTTAATGAGTGAGGTGTCAGAAAAGAACATGAAAAGTATACAAATCTTTTAAATTTCAATTCCTTAGAAAAGTATGTAATAAGTGCTCTTGAAAGTCAAAACCAGGTGCATGAGCAAAAGGAAGGTGATGGCCAATGGGAAGTGTGGGTTTAAGTATATAGCTTTATGGAGTTGTTTTTTGGATGTCATTTACCTTGGTTTCATTAAATTTTTGGTATGTTCTTCCATAGCATTTTTTCTGTTTATATTCTAAAGAAAAAACAACCCAGAAAAGCAACATAACAGAAACAACAACAAAAGAAAAACCCGCCAAACAAAAATCCACAACCAATTTATGAAGAAAATTTCATAAGCAGTTTGGATCACAAGTTATTGTAGCTGACCGCTGGAATAGTGAAAATATGATGAGAACAAGAATTCATATTAAACACTATGCTTTTATGAATTCTACCACCAAAGAACCAAGCAGAGGCATATAACAATAATCCACAGCATGTTATAGTAAACTCCTAACTTGCAGATGTCTTCTAAATAATATCCAAATAAGAAATAAAACTGCAGAATAAAGTGGCAACTACCATTTGGAATAACAGGGTTCTTAATGTGGTGCCTACAAGTGAAATAAATCTGAAGTCCAAATCTAAAGTAAGAGAAGTGATCTGGTAATTCAGATAGAGTAGTTGTAGGCAGGTCCTGGCAGGACCTCAGGACTTGGAAATTTATTTTGTCATTGTTGTTTGTTTGCCTAGAAGGAAAAGGAGTTCCTATTTTCTAAAGCTGTGAAACTCTCTGTTTAGAACATGTGCCTTCTTATTAACATGAAATTTCTTCAGTGTTGTAATCAAGGGTTGGCTTCTGGCTATGTTAAACTTAATTATAATTATTTTTGACATAACACCTTTGTATCTGATGATTCTTTTCTTATCAAGCTGGATAGATGAATAATCAAAAGGAAAAGTGTATCTAATGCTTAATTCATGGTAATTGGTTTGATTTTTTTTTAATGGTCTGAGTAAAATAACCTGTATAAGATAATGTATTTGATTAATTTTTTTTGTCCTGCTTTACTGCATTAATTAGGAAACATCAAATAACTATGAAACCCTAATTTAGTTGAAGCTTATTTCTATAAATAACTTATTTAACTTGTTAGTTTAGGCAACCCAAATAAGAAATTTAGAATTGGATGAGATTGTTGAATATGTCATCATTTTCTTTGTAAAATTATATTTGGCAATACCTCTCCTGCTTGTATTAGGGTGAAGCAAGTTCATAGTAATGTTATGTTCTGGAAGCATATTTGCCAACCTCAATAATTTAGTTAAAATATAGTGATTAATCTTATCTGGTTGGGTTTTTTTCCTGGAGTAACTCTAAGGTCAATGTCATAACCTCCTCTAAAGTTTCATGTAAACAAAGTTCTCATCACTCTTAGTAACATTTGCCTATTGTGAATCCCCAGCTGATGGGCAGTGTGGTTAGGATATCCAGATCATTTCCAAAACCTGGGCTGGGGGACTAAAATGGAGTTCAAGCACCCCTAAAGGTGACACTAATGCTTCCAGAAAAACAATATTTTTAAAATTTTTCAAGAACGGCACATGGATAATCAGGATGCAATTTATTTCTCATTATCTTGAAGTCTGTGAGCAGCCAAATTAATGGCCCAAAAGTTGGAAATGTAAGGTATGTAGAGCTTAACTTGATGATTGGTATGGGTTGGATATTGCTCCATTGTTAGAATTAGAAGCCTTTGAGCTGTGATGAGACCTTCAGAGCTGCTCTTTAAGTCATTGTCTCTACAGAAAAAGCCTGGAAGTATCTTTATGACAGAAATATTGAATGACCAGCTTGTTCTTGAGCTTAAAAGAGAGATTGAGATCTAAGTGCATAGAATTGCAGCTCAGAGTTGATGCCAAGCACTATTACTGTTCCAAAAAAGAAGGAAACTATTCTGACAGTTCTGAGGAAAAAAGAGACTTTGGGCGTGTGGACAGAATCTCTGTTAGGGTGCTTTGATTCAAGGTTAAACAATCATTCTGGTCTGACTTATTTGGAATTTTAGGTTGCTTTGCAAAATGTCTGCTATTAAGGAAAAATCCACAACCATTCAGCAGCCAGACCTGCTTTTTGAAAGGGGCTCCTCGGGGGCAACGGGACCCTTGTGGGAACAGCCCCTCAGTAATACAGTATTATACTCATGGAAGTGTCACAAACGTGTTCTGAAGAGATGTTCAGATTTTTGCAGCTAGGTAGATCAAGAGAGTGAAACATTACCTGTGTGAAAAAACAAAGTTTTTCTCTGTGAAATCTGCCTATGGACAGGAGACATTTTCTACATATTTCCAAGGATCCAACTTTGAATTTTTGGAATATTAAGCTGCCAAAAAGGTTGGCAAAAGCACTTTGACTTCAAGCTGATTTTATGGTGTTTAGTGGCTTGATTTAGCTTTACCCAGTTCTAGTTTTTAAGCTTCCCCCTCCCACCATCATTCCCAGTATGATTCAATGTCTTATTTCATACACTTGGTGAGACCTTCAGAGATAAAGTATGAAGGATTAAGTTCAGGGCAGGACTGAAGTTTAGGTAACCCTGTCTTCTGTAGGACTAAATCCAGGGAAGCAAGGGAAGCAGTGAATTTCTTCTGATTTATGGGACACATGGTGCTTTAAAATGTTGGACAAAATATATTGCAGTATTTATTTACTCCTACTTTTATGCCGTAGGATTTCAGTTCTGCACAGCTTAGGAAATAACTTCTTAATTTGTATCTGCAAGCAATTATGTCAACATCTCACATAAAGAATTTTATTACAAAGTATTAAAACTAGTTTTTGGAAAACCACTGGTTATCTCCCATGTGTCTGTCAACTTATACTAGTTGCAAATAATAATAATGGAAAAAACAGCTTCCATGTTAATTCTATATTTAGTAGTGGTTTTTGTAATATTCTTTGATATCAAGGATGGATATAGTCTGTCTCCAGCTGGACAGAGAAGTCAGAATCCACCTCAAAAATATCCCAACCAGTAATAATTCAAATTCATTTTCTATGCTAATCAGCCACATCAGAATAGGAAGCCACTTTTGTGTTCAGTGAGCCACACTGAGTAGTGCCATGTCCTGCAAATTGACCCAATGAGGATTTCTGACTCTTGTTAGTACCTTAAATGGAATGATTTCTTCCTCTTTGGAATAACTGTAGTGAAACACTTGGTCTAAAGTATGGTGCCAGTTCCCAGACATGAGGCTTCAAACCAACCTCCAGATTTATTTAGTTCTGAGGGGAAATTATGATGGGAATTTCATTGACCATCTAAAGCTTTTCAGCAGCTTGGGAAAATGTTGAGTACAGATGTAGTCTTTAATTCAGTATTTGTGGTGTTGAAGGCAGGAGTGGAGCTTGCAGTGACTTCAGGTGACTCCACTTAGAACTGACTTCTCCAGATCTAAACAGCTGCTTTTAACCTCTGCACAGGTTTTTGAGCTTCTTTGGCCTCAAAGTTGCTGTGATTGTTTCCGCCTGCATTTTACACACCATATATCTGTGAGCTCTTTTGTATTTCAGAAGGTGTAGCAATAAGGCCTAAAGCAATGAGGTACGTGGTTGTGCCTCTGAATACATTGGAGGATACCTGGGTAAAATTAAACCTAATTGATGGCATGTCTAAGCTTGAGGAATTGCCAGTTAATGTTAGAATTATTGTTAGAATGTGCTCCTGGTGTAACACCGTCCACTCAGAGCAGAGGTGTACTACGGCTCATTCCTAACAGCAAAGCTCACTGAACTCAGCAGCATACACAGAACCCTGTTTTCTAGAAAAATTTTTATAACATCTGATGAAATCGGGTAAAATGTAAGCACACTTTTGATTTTCAAAAACCAGACCCAAGATGATCAGATTCTGAGGAATAAAATCGGATGAATTCCAGCCTGGTACATGACTATCGAAGAAAAATTTGATTGCAGCTAAATTTTAGAATAAAGTTTAGGGTAGATTAGGGCTTTTTACAAGGTATATGCAAAACAACCTTGCCTCTAGGTTTAATCAGTTTGGAAATCTTTGTCTTTTCAAAGAAAGGCCAGGAAGGGGGTTTTAGTCACAGAAGATTAATAAATGTTATTGGGGATTTTAATATTAGTTCATCCTTCTTTCCTGTTGTCTGCAGTGATGTCACTCGCTCGTGTCTTCAACCAATAAAACACAAGCTAAAATTATAGGTTGCTAAATATAGATAGCTTGCCACATCATTTACTTTGACAACTTGTTTGTAATGAAGACCCCAAAGCAAAATCCAAAATGTTAATTGGGGCAGAAATGAAACCTTGCAATAATTTTTGCTCACTGCCTCCTAATTACAAATTAATAGCAGATATAAAATATGATTATAACATCCAACAATAAATTATATATGACTGCTGTTATGCCTGAGGAGAGTTTTGTTTTCTCTCTGGACTCTGTTTAAAAGGCAAGGGTGACAATTCAAGGTAAAACATTCTGCAGCACAGGGATCTTAGTTAAGAAAACTTAAATAAAATTGAACTTCCCCTTTATAAACAGTTTAAATTACTTTAAGCAGTCATAGGGAAAATAAATAATGCATGTTTTATAACCCTAGATTGAATTTAACTGCCTTGAAATCAAGGTTGTTTGTGAAGGGAATTCTTAAATCTGTAGGAATTGGTGTTCTAAGTAGGAACTGTTTTGTTTATTTATGCACTAACATAAGTACAAAAAGATGTAGATTTACTATCCATTAACTGAAAAGATGTGTGATTATATATTATATATAAATAAGTTCAACTGAATATGTTTTATTTTTCTTGAGGATGCCCATGCACATGTGCATGCAAACAGGGAATTGCAGTTTTTTGGAAGAAATATTGCAAAAAATATTCATTTGCATGTATTGACATTAAAATTCATATGACTTAGAGATTAAGATCCCAGCTTGGATTTTTTTTCCATTTTTTACTAGAAAACCTTTTTGTTGGTTTTTTTTTTTTTTTCTCCCCTTCTATAAAGGTTCATGTCCCATGAAGTAATGATCAGATAAATCACACTTGTAGAGGGCTCGGTTCCTAGGACTTTCCCCTCCAGATGAGAAATTTAGCACTTTGATGATGCAGCCATAATTTTTGCCTAAATAACCCAAACCCACTTGTACTTCTGTCAATGGTAGAGGTACAGCTGGTGGTGACAGCAGCAGTAGGTTACTGTGGGGCCCCTAAAGGGATGCGCTCATCAGAGGGAATAATGGTGAAATACCAAGACATTCTGCATCAAATTATTTTGATACATTGATACAAGAATTATTCAGCATAACCAAACTAAGACTTATTTAAGAGTAAAACAATCTTACTCTGCTGTGGCCAGTTGGCATAAAGGCTGAGACTGGCACAAGTGGCAGATTAGCTTCCCCTGACCCTTCCTTTTGACTTAGCCAGAAACGCTTCTTACCTGGTTGTTTCTCATCCTAGAAACATTTTCACTTATATTGCAGTCTCACTCATGTCCAGTACAGTCCTCCTTACTATTAATCCTGCAGTAGACATTTCTGCTTATTTTAATTTCAGAAATATTCTTGCAATGTCCATTTTCAACTCTGGCTTATGGACTGGTTTAGACGTGGACATTTTGTCACCTTCACACACAGATTGTAATGAGTGAGGAGCTGCATCACAACTGTGGTTATCTGTGCAGGAACTCAGCTGAATAATGGAAATCCCACAGGTTTATTAACAGCTGCCAAACCTGTGAGTGTGCCATCTTGGCTCCTTCCTTTGTGCTTCTACAACTGACAGAATTAGATGAAAGGAATATTTAAACCCCATGCTCTGACAATTCTCTTATAGATAAATTCCTATAACAAGCTATGGTTTAAGATCAGAATAGAAAGTGCTTGACTGGTGTGTTTTTAGGATATTATGATGAGTCAAGTTAGCCCAGAGGAATGTTTTTCTTTCTTGCAAGGCAGTACTATACTTATGGTTTCTGTACAAAGAAAAATACATCGTCTTGAATAGGCTTTCAACCCTTCAGGGTCAGAGAATGGTGGTTAATGTAGTGACATGAGCATTCTTGGTTATCATAGCAAAGATACTAATACAGGATGTTATAGGAAGGCTATTTGTAGTACATAGCTTTGCAATAAAAGAACAGCCCTTTGCAATAAAAGCGAAGAGTGGAGAGCACGTGGAATTGTTCAAATTGTATTTGTATTGTAATTGTATTTCAATTATATTCAAAGTGTCAAATGGCTTTGACTATCCAGTTCTAGAATAGAAGAACAAAAAAAAAAATATTAATATAATTGCTAACTAAAAATTCCAAACTGCCTTTGGAAGCTGTTCTTAAAAACTAAATGGACTTTTCCATTCCGCCTATTTGGCATTTACACAGTGTTAAACCTAAATGCATAATTTTCTCATCAAGTGATGTTGTAGATCATGACATAGTTATAAGTGTAAATGCATCCCATGCATATAAACATGAACTCTATTGTCAGCTAATTCCATAAGTGTCTGCTTTGACTGCTAAGGGAATTGTCACTTCAACTGTAATGCAAGAATCTACTTGTCTGCTCATAAATGAAACTGATCCATGCACGATGTATGAATGTCAAAAGATCAAGTTTTTGCACAGGGACACACTAAATTGAAGCTTGTTATTTTTGGTTTTTGTCTGGGAGCATAGAACTGGTCATATGACTTTTTTTTTTTTTTATTTTTATGTAGAAACTTAATCTTGGAATGGGGCTCTGCTCACTCCTCAACTATTAAATAAAGAGTCATTAAAACAGCAAGAGGAGAAATGGTAGGAAAATTGAGATAGAAGAGGGAGTAGAGATATGAGAAATTATTCCAAGACTCCAAAGTTTTTAGCCTTCATAGTATCAACATAGATAAGTTAGATTCTGGTAATTTCTGTCATTACTGTAATGCAGAAAAATGTTCTAGGCAGCCATTTGGGCCTAAGTTCTGTCCTTACAACACAAGGTATTTAGAAGAATTAACCCCTCTTTCTCATCAGAATTCTTAGAGGTGTTTTAAGTCAGGCACATGCAAACAGAGTCATTTTTAAAGAGCAGGTCTATAATTTCCAATATCCATTTTACAGAAGCCTGAAGAGCTAGCTTTGAGTTGATAGCTGGACAGTTCATAAATTTAAAGATGTTCTTCAAGCCAAAGGGTACCTCATGATGATTTATCATTCTGTGCAGTTTGTCTCACGGAAATTCAACTAATGCTTCTTTATTAGGTCCAATAATTTTATCACTTACTGGTTCATGAGCTGAGTATGTGACATTGGGAAAACCTCAAATGCAGAGTCACAGTAATTTGTTAAATAATTTATTAGCACTTTTTGTAGCTGGTTACCTATTTGAACAACCTTCTCCATAGAAAAATGGAGATATGTGAAATTATTTTTTGATCCCATTTGGGGAAATTTTCCTCTGATATTTTTATATAACAAGAAGACATATTAAGGTTGGCAACAGCACTGCTGTATTCTGTAATAACAGAATCCTTGAGCTAAAGTTTCCAGGGTCCTGGTACCCTTTATACAGCATGCTTTAGTAATATTTCATACTTCAAATGAGTTTGCAAAGCATTCAGAAAAGCCTATTCCTGACATGAAAATATGGGCTTTATCCCTTATATTTTCCAGGCTGGATGTGGTGCTTTTCCACACAGCTACCCTAAGGGAATGGCTGTAGTGAATCAGAGAAAATGTGCATCTAACCTTGTGTTTTATCACAGAACATGACCAATATTTGGTAAATGGAATAAAATATAGGAGTGGGAGAAATCAGCTATGATCCTTTTCTGGAGTATTTTCTCCCAGTTTGATGAAATTTCTGTTTAGAGTCCCTCTAACCAGCAGAAGTGCCTTTACTTAATTGACCACAATGAATTATTTATTTTATTATTATATTCAACTTCCTCTATTGCCTTTTCAGTATTTCTAAAAGTTTGATGCACAAGTGCCTTTGGCAAGGAATACTTTTAACTCTCCACTTTGAAAATGCATGCTTGTTTTGGAACTTCCTGCTTTATATTTCATTCCATTGAAAGAGACAATGAATGACTTGTTATCTTTTTATCTTTTATGTGCCACTGATGGCATCTGTCATGTACTTCTTCACTCATCTTTTTTTTTTTTTTTTCTAGGCTGAAAAGAGCTAGTCTATTATACACTCATCATGCTGATGCCATCCTGTACCTTTGATCAGCCTTGTATTTCTACAAGGACTTGGAGAGGTACTGAGAAGCTAAATGACATTGCAGGGCAATTCCAAAGCTGGGTTTACAGGTTCCTCTAAAAGATAGATTGTCCTACAATAGAGATGGCTTTGGAAGCCACACATTGTACCTCAGGCTACCTCTGCAGATTTTCTTTGAGATGAGTATTAGTATAACATTCTCCTCCCAAAACACATGAAGCCAATAAAACTCCAGAAGAGAGGAGAGGTATAAAGGAAAGTGGGATCATATCCATGCCATTGAAGAATATTAACACATTAAAGGCAAAAGTTGTTTCATGATCTGATGCTGTTAGAAGAATAAGGTAGCTGGATCTATATATCTAATGTGATCTGTATATCTAAGGCTTAGTACCTCTAACATTTAAAAGAGTGGTAGGAGATTTTACCATTTGAACATTCTAAAAGACACTTCAGACAAGAAAATGCTTTGAAATTGTTTATTTGTTTTTCTGAGAACCACTTTCTCACCAAGGAGGACGTGCTTTCTTCTTCCTTGTTTTGGATTTCATGTGTTGATTCTCTCAAGCATGTGGTGTTTTTAAGGAATCTCTTTAAACTTTGCCTTGCAGATTTTAATCCTTTAGAGAAAGGGAAATGGACTCTTCTCTGCAAGAAAGACATTTGAAAACAGGTATAGCATTTACTTTTCTTGCCTGAAGTGATTTGTGGAAGCAGTGCTTGTGGTGTAAGCCTGTTCTGAGAGCAGCTTTAAAGCCCTGTACATCCAAGCCTGTCTCCATATACAGCTCATATGCTTGAGTTCCAGCTTTCCACAAATCCTGTGTGCTTGTGTCAGGGTGATTTTTGTGGCCTTTGTTGAAAGTACCCTCTGTCTGCAAAAATGGGTTATGTTGAGATAATATGCATACAGTTCTGAGGACACTCTCAAATGCATTGCACTTGTGAAATTTTAGTATTCCCCCCCCTCCTGGCAAATGCCATGAGATCTGTCTAGAAGAGATCACAAAGGCCATTACAGACGAGTAGTGAAGGAGGGTTAGTTTGCTCTTAAACTGATTCTCACATCCAGAAATACCGTGGAGGTAAATGTAGGTCTTCCATCCATGCAGGGACTTTTCATCGACACTGAACATCAGCTGTCCATAGATCTCAGGTCTTACTGAAATACAAGAAAGCCTAAGTTCCTCCTCTTGGCAGTCATTGGCAGGAGTTACAGTGCTGGGCTATTGCTCATTTGCTGGTAAACCAATGGTGTCCTTGGAATTGTCTCTTTTCAGCTGACCTTTCTGGGAAGGAGAGCAGAAGCTGCAGGGAAAAGAGCCAGGTCCTCTGACACAAGAATCCAAGCTGCAGTACTGCTGTACTTAGCAGCCTTAGTTGAATCCGGCAGAAATAATCCTTTGGAGAAGGTGTAACAATCCCAGGTACAATGTTTCACAACTCATTTTCCTACTGGATCACACAGTTTCTCACTAGTCTCAAATTAAGGAATTGTGATAAAATCCTGCAGAGAAGATTTTCTAGTGGGAGACAATGTCCTGCTGTTTGAATAGTTTAAGTGAAGAGTATTGGCCTGGGAGCAAAGGTGCTTTTGAAAAAGGGATCTTATTATATGAAGATTTGGATGTACATCATAATGGACCAGTTAAAATGGGCAAAACTTGTGTGAATTAGTATCACCTGTGGCTTGGTATCAGGACCTTCTAATATGGCTGTGAGGTTTTGTCTTAAATTTCAAGGTCAAAGTATTCCCCAAATTTTGTAAAATTAGGGCATCCTGGGATACAAAGCATGCTGGCAAATGAGGAGGTTTTCAGATGTTCAGCAAGGACCACAATTGGAATGGAAAATGTTTTAAAATTATGATTCTGGAACCTGTCTTGGTGACATGCATAAAGAAAATCCTGGGGGAAGATTTAAGCAGCAGTGTACAGGTGATGAGACTTACACTGTGTGCCTCAAAATTGCAGTTGCAAAATATTTGGCATTCATATGATTTTTATCACACTTATTAAATATTTCCCATGCCTGCCTTACACTGAGAATTCTCTCTAAGAACCTTAGCAGAACTTGGGGATCATGGAGACAGTTTTCTTCCTGAAGACAAATCTACAAGATCTTGATTAAAATACCTGAGAAAGAAGTTTTATTTTTAGTTTACACTGCAACACACCTCAGATACAGGAAGTAATTAATTACATGCAGGTAAACTTCTCTCAAATACTTTCTCAGTGCTGATTTCCAGAAAAGAATCCTCCTGAGAAATGAAGTAAATGATATGAAAAGAACAGAGCCAACGCTATATCTGATTTGAAAAGCATCTCTTAAATTGAAATAAAAACAGTGTAGGAATTGGATGGTAAGGAAATGTATTAAGCTGGATGGGGTGGGTGTGTGTGTATAAACAGATTTATACTCTGAGAGGATAATGCATGAGATCTGTGCACTAGTACTTAACTCTGTGCCTTTTATTCACATATTGTCTGAACTTATTTAAAAACCTGGGCTTGACAGGTTTAGTTTGATATCAACACTTAATCAGAAAGGCTGTGGGTGTTTCACCATGTTTATTCCAGTAGTGTTGTCTCTACCTGCGCCTCCTACCATAAAGGAATAGAGAAACTATTATTTTTTTGTGGCAGGTTGTCCAAGTCAGTGTTGCCATAGGAACTTTAACTTTCAGAATTATTTTTCTTCTCCATCTCAGATAATTCATTTTCAGTTTTGACAGTTATGTTAGTTCTGGACTTAACAATAGTCTTCTGTTTGTAAGACAATAAGCAAGGGTGCATAGGTTCAACTTGGAGTTTTTCTGACACCCTGAACTTCTAAAACTACAGTATTGAACATGGCAGGGTGTGAATGAGACAGCAACATATACTGAAATATTGTTAAACTCAGTTTTTGCAGATATTCCCTTCAACATGTCAATGTACTGGTAAATGGCAGACATTTATAAGATTTATAATAAAACCTCTACTGCTTCCTTGATTTATCTGCCTATACACAGCCTTTTCCACGATGGATCTGATAGCACAGAGAACCACAGTGACGCACCCTAAAATCACTCAATGCATCTCAGACTTGAACTAACCAATTTAAAATAAAAATGTTTTGTTTCTATGGGAATGGAGGGAATCTACCTTAACAAAAATATGTGATATACTCCTGCACTAAAGTTTAATGGGATTTTTGTATAGGAAAAGATATGACCTAGTAGCAACAACTGCAGTTCTAATAATTGTTGTACATATTGATCACTGTCTGCTGCAATTGCTTGGAAAAAAGGTTATCATAAATAAATACAACCCTCCAACAAAATACCAAAAAAGACAACTATGAAATATTTCTATTTTGAAAATAACTCGGACTCTCTTCCAAACCAGATTCAAAATTGGTTGCAAAACTGGTTGCAAACCTGAGAGGAAAAAAGTTCCAACAAACCCCATATGAAACTTTTCAGATGTTGACGTTCTGCAGCCAAAACTGGCATGTGGAAAATCAGCTTCGTCTTGCAGGATTTTGATTGTTTGACCAGTTACCCTAAAGTAATTCAATCCATCAAAATGCAGCTTACCTGTTTCTAATGAAGGTGTCTTAAAAGCTGATATTGTCACTATTTTCTCACTGTCATGATGAACAGATTCTTAAATGAGAATTTTTCCTTTTCCTTATGGAGGCCATTTCTTTCAGTGGTTTTTGGGCCAGTTTTGTTCTGTGTGGGTGTCCATTAAAATAAACACTTCTGTCAGTGTGATTTATTAACCCTTGAGAAAACAGAGAGAGAAAAAGCTGAAGAGCACATTAACAAATTTCTCAGAGCACAGGAAGAAATATAGTGTAATACTCTGTGTTCTCTCATTGAAGGAACTTGTCCAAAGATACAAAACCAGAGAATCTTTCAAGTTGGAAAAGATCATTTAAATCTTTGAGTCCAACCACTAACCCAGCACAGCCATGTTCACTAAAAAACCATGTCCCTAAATGCCACATATGCTCATATTTTAGCTGGTAAGTAAATGGCAAATTGTTTGCTTTCCTTTAGGTATACAGTTGCCTTTTGGAAAAAGAAATTTCACTGAGGTTGAAATTTTTTATTATAACCTGTTTTTTAAAGAAATTCTATGTTACTACAAATTACTTAGAATCCATGATGGTTTCATTAAAAAAAAAAACAAGCCAAAACCAAACCAACCTCTATTAACACATTCCCTTTGGTTTAGCTTATTTATATTTAAATGGTAAAAAATTTCATGTTTGAACTTTGCATTAAGGTGTTGGTATCAATTTTCTGTAACAGTAAAAATAGGTGGAAAGTCACAGGTCAGTTCTAGCATTGACTGGAGATCTCTGTGAGGCATGAGAAGTGTTTCATGAAGAATTAAAACTTTCCCACTTTGGCGTCCCAGGGTTGTGTGTCTCTCTTTATCCTGAGCACATGCATTTGGGTGAAGGAAATAACTGACTCCCTTATCACAGCTTGAATTGGTTGGATTGAGTCTAAAAACATCTCCTGCCATAGTCCTCTCCTTGTTCAAAGTATTTTTAATCACCACAAGTGTTGGGGTTTGGGGCCATGCTGACATTGTCTGGCAGTGCTGAAACACTCCCACCTCCTTCCAGTGACTTGGATTCATGGCATGGAGCCCTCAGCACCAGAAGCTGCTCCATGTGATGATTGTGCAGATAGAAGAGGGTTTGTTTATTGGTTTTTTGTTTGTTTTCTAATTCCTCCCCATAAAGCCCATATCCACTCATCGCTACACTGTGCAAAAGAACAGGCAAGTTCAGGTACATCACCTTGGTGCAAAAGAACCAAACCCCTCTGCCTGAAATTATGGTCTGTTCCGCCAAATACTAAATATATGTCCAAAATAGACCTGTTAACCAAGATATAAACTTACACGGTCAAATGAAAAGCATTAATCAAGAATTTTAGGATAATTGCATTTAATTTTCTGTCTGTGCAAGGTGTTCTACTCCATCTCAGTACCAAGTAAAAGTTGCATAGATGAATAATGAAATCACTTTAGATCTCAGAACATTTATGGAAGAATTCTCTGTTAGCTTGTGATTAGGCTTCTGTGGGAGTGTTTAGGAATGGCTTAGTGAGAGAAAGATCTTCCCTGTACAGCATATTCTGTAGCTGGTTACAGCCTGGATTAGGTACAGATTGATGGGTGTGCTTAGGGTTGTCCCGAGATCACAGCCAGCACAGATCCTTTGGGCTCTTCTTTGAGGTACATATATGGATTTTTTTTCTCAATAAAACCCCAAAGCAACAACAGCAAAAAACAAATGAAAAAAAAAAAAAAAAACTAACAAACAGAAAAGGAAATTTAAAAAAAAATAACAAGACCAAAAGATAAACAAAGAAATCTGTTTTATGAGTCTGGTGCATGTTGCAGTCTTTTTAATTTCAACAATACATTTGATGTTTTTGTGTTTATGCTGCTGCAGTGAAAAAAAATATGTAGATATCCTGTGAAAGACAGATGCCCTTATGTTTTCTCTTCTCTTGGAAACACATCAGGATCCACTATCTCAGTCCTTCTTTGCTAATGTGTTGGAGCAGTTAATGAAACCCACAGTAAAGCAGAGGATAACAGCCAACCTAATCTCTGATATCTTCTAAGTATCCTTTTGAAAAAAAAATTGTAGTTATCCCCATTAGAGTTTGAAGCCCTGAGGTAAAAAGAACATAAATACAATTTTTTGCTGTTAGGTTTGTCTGCTTCAAATTACAGCACAACTCTCAAAGCCCAAATACCAAGTCCTATTTCATGTTTTAATCACCATAAACTATAATGGGATTCATATCTGCAAACATTTATTGCACTGTATCACAAGGATATTTTTAGCTACTTTGAAGGCTGTTTTTATGAAAAAAAATTCAACAAAGGGAAAATGTTAGCTGCTCTTAAATGAGATATTAATCTGGAAGCAACACTTAAGCTAGACAAAAAAGATAACTTTCCAGGAATTTAAAATTAAAACTTCTAATGTGCAATTAAAGCAAAGAATCAAGTATTTCATGTTTTGGTTTTTTTTTCTGGTTTTGCTGTTTGCTTTCTATGTTGTATGTTTTAAAAGTTAACCATTGCAAAAGTAGGATGCCTGAGAATTCCAATTGGATTATCCAGCATGAAGAGAAGAGCTTCTTAGATAAACAGGAATATGCCATGGAGAAGAGTAATAAACCCAAGTCTGCTGAACACAGCATTCACTCATAAAAGGAGGAAAGAAGTCAATGGGACAAACATTTAAAAAACCAAATGTGTGGCTTGACTTACCTACAAATCCAACCTTTTCACTGTGCCTGATGACTGTTTTTTCCTGGATGAACTGAACAGGGTCATGTAAGGGACTCCTGCCATTGTTCATCCTCTCAGCTGCTGCATAGCACTGGCCAGAGAATTCCTTGTAGAGAATTTAAAAAGTCTCTTTGAACAAGAGTTTTTAATAATTGAGTAAATCACTTGTGTGGCAATGATGGACACAATGGAGAACCTCTCCTGGTCCTGAGGTAAGCTGGGCTCTTTGTGGTTATTTTTCTTCACTGTTTAAAAGTGAAAATAACTTCTGGATTGAATGTGTCTGGTCTCCATCTCAGCTTACAGATCTTACTTGACATTTGCTTTGCTTTTAATTTCCATTTATTTTTACCTTTGTGCCAAAAACTACAATTTCAAGTTAACCAAAGTATCCATGAATCATTCATTAATATTTGCTGAATGAGCAGTTACTCATCTTTATTTTCTTCCATTTGCTTCCCTGTCTCTTGCAACATTTTACCACAATAAAACTGAGAGGAACTTTCTGATTCTTCTAGTTTCTCTACAACATTTTGGAATAAAACTTAATTAGATGCTAATCCTAACAAAAAAAAAAAAAAAAGAAAAAAAAGTGATGTTTGTTAAAGAAAACAGTTGGCAGGATTTCTCTTTGGGTAGAGTAAAAATTGAAAGGTTTGTCCTCGAGCAATGTAGAAAAAATTTTGTTCTTATAGTTGCAAAATTTCCTTGTTATATTTTGATGGTGACTAGCATTTTTATGAGCTTTGTCAGCAAGCTTTAGTAGGCAAAGAATAATTTGAACTATACATGATATGAATCTAATTATATACATTTTTGGAGAAGTCACAGAGCCAAATCTTACAGTTTTTTTATTTCCATAATTTTCAACAGAACTGGGTCTCTTAAAGACCATATGTGTGTGTACATATATATATATATATATGCTTTACCTTGACACGGTTTCATTGGTATTTCTACAGACATTTTAATCATCAGCTAAACTTTCTCATAGTAGTTGAGTAGTTTCCTGAGCAGTAAAATATAATGTATTACTAATAATTAAACAGCTGCATCAAAAGTTTAGCTATATTTCATGTCTGTAGTCATCCAAAATACACTACTTTTACACATCCAAAAAGCACTACTTTTCTGCTTGATAATATAGCTCAATGGAATGACATTCTACTACACAGAAGCATGAGAAAGAACCTGAAACACCAAAAAAATGGTGATGAAATGTTATGTTTGCAGGACCAGAAGCAGCCTGACTGTGTCATTCTGACTGTCTGACTGAGATCAGTTCAAGCTCGTATGCCAAATCCTAAACCAGCAACCTTGAATACAGAAATGTCTTGTTGTCTGTTAACCATGAATGACTTTTCCCAGATCTGCTGAAAACCTCTCAGATCTGGGAAATGAACACACACGATACAGCAATAAGTGCAAATCTGTGGGCTCCCTGTCCTAATATTACTATAAATTTTTGCAGGGAATCTGTGGTTGATTGAGAGGAGCATAAACAAGACTAATAAATACCTTTATCTCAATATTGCTGCTTTTGTTTTGAGAATTGTTCAGATTCATCCATCTACAGCATAGATATTTCATAAAGATTTCATAAAGATTGCCAGTTTGGACCTATTGCTGTCATTCATGTATATGTTATATTCTTCCAGTCATGTCAATCTATCTGCAGGATCGGGGCCTTGATTTACATATTTGAACAGTATAATTATGAAGGATGTTAACTGGGTGAAAATGTGAGACTGCCAAATGTCGGATAATTTGCAAACTACACATATTCAGAGTGTCTGCCTCCTGAGTATTTTTGGAAAGGTATGGAGAACAACCAATTGATGATTAAGGGACCTCCCAATAGACAAACTAAACAAAAGGTAACAATTTATCCCAATGTTTTGGTTCACTGCTGATGAATTTTCTTAGCATCTGCTTAAATGTTTGATTATTCTACAACCCCATCTGTTTCTGGCTGATACAAAACTCTGTGATGGGGGAATTTTTAACAGCTTGCACACCTCATTTAGTAGAGATGACATAAAATTAGTGCCCTGATCTTTTGAATTTTCTAAGGGTGAGCCCACTCTGATAACAGCATTAATCAATTCATTTAGCTGCATGTTTTGCCAGCTAAGACTTCATGGCAATACCGTGGGGTTTGAATGTCCAAGCACCCTTTCCAAGATCTGTTACATTCCTCAGACAAGAAATTTGGCTAAATAAGAGTTATGATTCAAATTAAATGTTCCTAGTCTGGCAGTACAACATGATACTGGGGGAAAAAAAATGGTAAGACATGCTTAGGATGTCTCCTAAATATTTTGTTGTTCCCATGGGAACAACTCCAGATGTCTGCTGGAAATGCAACCCAGCAGAGAGCAAACAGTCTGGGAGGTTCCTGGAGGGTGTGGAACTTGCTGCTTTCAACCAGAGAAGGACTTGAGGGTGATACGATGGTCAGAGGCCCTCTTGGGGCACAGCAATCACTAAATTATAAGAGTTTAGGATTTCTGGAGAAATAAGGAGGGGCTGCCAGCACAACTTCTGATTCAGACTTCCAGAGGGCAACGTTTGGCCTGGTAGATCAGCTGAGAAAATCCCTTGGGAGGGAGAGTCCCTGCTGAGACATTCCTGGGGGGCAAAGGAGTCCAGGAAGGCTGGACATTCTTCAAGAGAGAAATCTTAAAGGCTGGTCCCCAGGAAGGTCATGGGTCAGATCACCCTGAGTGCCATCACACTGCAGGTACAGGACAAACCCAGCATGCAGGTCCTTCTGGCCACCCTGATCTTCTGAGACATGGTGCCTCACATGTGGAAGTGAGGGAACAGCTCTGGATCTGGTCTACTTAGACTTTGGGAAAGCCTTTCCCACAGTGTTCTTCTGCAGAAACTGGCTGTTCATGGCTTGGATGGGTTCACAGTTTGCTGGGTGCAAACAATCTGGATGATCAGGCCCAGGGAGCAGTGGGGATGGAGCCACATCCAGCTGGGGGAGTGTCACAGCTGGCGTTCTCCAGGGGAACAGTTCTGGGGCCAGCTCAGTTTGATCTCTTCATTGATGATCTGGATGAGGGGAGGGAGGTACCCTCAGTCAGTTTGGAGATGACACCAAGTGGGGTGGGAGTGTTGATCTGCTGGAGGGCAGGAGGGTCTGCAGGGATCTGGATGGATGGATAAATGGATGGATGGATGGATGGATTGATGGATGATGGATAGATGGATGGATGAAGGGATGGACGGATGGATGCATGGATGGATGGATGGATGGATGGATGGATGGATGGATGGATGGACGGACCGACCAAGGCCTGGTGGTCTGAGGTTCAACAAGGCCAGGTGCTGGGTCTGCATATGGCCACAACAACTTCCTGCAGAACTCCAGGCCAAGGACTGAGGGGCTGGAGCAGCTGCATGACAGAAAAGGCCCTGGGGGTGCTGGTGACAGTGACTGAAGATGATCCAAGATGTGCCCAGATAGCCAAAAAGGGCAGTGTCCCCATGCCTGTATCAGCAATAGTGTGGCCAGCAGGACCAGGGCAGTGATTATCTCCTTGTGCTGGGCACTGGTGAGGGTGCACCTCAAATCCTGGTGTTCAGACTTGGGCCCTGTTCTCTGGGACAAGAGAGTTCAGCCACCTTTAAATATTTCTGTGCTTCCTACCAGGGGGCCAGAGAATACACTTAGTGCTATTTTATTTACTATTGTAAAAATAACTCCAAGAATTATGCTGCTGTGCCATGCAGTCATTCTACAGGCAAATTAATAAATCTTTCACTATTCCAATTTCTTCTCTGTAAAGTTAATGTCATGGTAGTGCTATTTTTATAAAATCTGTTACAGGGTGCTGGGGAAGTGATTTTTCCTTTGCAAGAGTGAATTTTCAGGGTGTATAGAAGGTGACAGCTAAGCATGAGATTATCATGACCCCAGGCCAGTGTGTATTTTATTACATGCAGAAGTCGTGTTCTTGTGCTGCCGTCTCTATCAGCAAGAGAATTTTGTTCAGCTGTTCTATTTGTGCAGTTTCTACACAGTGGTTCTCATCTCAGGTGAAGACCCTAGATAAGGCTTCAATGTGAAGAAAAAGAAAAAAGTATAAACATTATTGGCAGGAGGTTCCCATTGGGGCAAATTTTCTCCCACCTTATGGCGGCAGAAGGAAACTGCTGAAGATTTGCTCATTGCTTTCTACAAAACTGCACTAAAATAGATCCTTTGCTTCAGGTACTCCTTCCCTATGGAGCATGGGTGTGCCAAGGGGTCCACATTGTTCAGATAAATGTTTCTGCCTGCTCAGAGGGTGTATAGGTAGTTTAGAAGAAATCAAGGGCTTGTTGTTAGTATCAGAAAACTGGGCATATGCTGAGCTCACAAACTATCACTGGCAGAGTTTGAATTAGGCATGAGCTCAAAGCATTAAATCCTGATGCTGAACAGAAGCCTGTGAGCATTAGAGAGAACTGAGATTTGTTTTTGGTTTTTTTTCTGGGGTCTTCTGTAAAGTAGAAATTGAGGTATCAGTCCCAATTATTTACAGACTCAGCTCACATACTTAATTTTTACACTACTGTAAAGTTACTTTACAGTATCCACCACATTTTCACCATGACTGGAAAGGACAATAATAATAGAGGGGAAGCTACAATTTTTCATCTCTCCTAATGTTTGTCATCACAGAGCATATATGAGGTCTCTGTCTAGAGCACAAAGTGATATTTCCTATAGTAATGTATAATTCTGTACATCTCTTTCTTATGGTGTGAATTCTATGATTTCTGTTGTGCAATGATTTGAAAGCAGCCTTAATTTCCTTTCATTCACAGGTATTTGTTAAATTTCAGATGCTCTCTATATTTCTCCATCTCTGCTAAAGAATAGCCTAAGATTAAACAGAAGGATGTTAGCTTTGATTCTATCATGTTGATATTAAATTTCTACTTATAAAAAGAAAGATTAATTTGCCTCTTTTTTGGTACTTTTAAATGAATGAACAGACAAAGCAAGATAGTATCTATGCTGAGATGATGTAACTATTAAACCCAACCTAGAAGCTTTTCTGAAATTCAGTTTTTCCTTGAGTACAAGAAAACATTTTAGCTAATATGATCATCCTGAATAAAACTAATTCTATTCTTATTTGCTGTCCTATGCCATGTGTGAATATTTGCCTTTTCCTGTAATTATGAGACATAAAAAAACCGTAAAGGTTGGATTAGTAACTAAGCTACTGGAACCAAATGTGCATTTTCATATGTAAATGTAAATAGGTATTGATCTATCACCCTCAATCACCAGAAACACTGAGAGCCTAGAATGGCAAAAGGGCATTTCAAGACTTCTGTGTCTTTCAGACTGTAATTTTTATCTCATACAGGTAATTTTTAAAAATCCAATTGCTTTCTCTAACTTCCTTAGAAACTTAGGGAAGTTGCTGCTTGTTGTTTCAATGTTCAGCTGCACAATTACAGAAAACTGACAAAGGCAATAATTTTTTTATTTTTTTTTTTCGGATTTAGGCCCTTATATTTGTGAGTTCCTCAGAATAACCTCAGAACTTTCAGGTATTCCGTAAGTTTTGAAGGTTCCTAGAATTTAAGGCATTGCAATTTCTCCCTCAAAATCTGATGTTTTGTAATATGGAGGGAATAAACAGGATCAGGCAACTTAACTTTGTGAATCCATTACAGGAGCATATCCCAAATCCATATGCATTTAAAAACCTTGTTCTTCACTTCCTCATGGCATAAACATTTGTAGGTATATTTGTTTTAATGTGGTGTGACTATAAATTATCAGTGTTATGATTGAAGCTGGAACATTTTCAACAGCACAGAAATTTTCTGAGTCAGTATAGGCCAGATGAGTGTGTGAGATCTTTCAGACAGATCCAATATAATTACTGATTACTATTTTCAAGATCACCAGGACTTCTGTGATCCATTACCATGTTTTTCTGTGATGGAAGGTTGAGAGAATACAGTGGTCTTTTTCAAGGAAAAAAAAAAACCAAAAAACAACAGAGTGAAGGAATGCAATCTTCAAGTGCTCAGATTGCTTTTTGTAAAGATCAATAAAAATACCTACTCACTACACTAAAACAAGTACAAGTGAGCTTCAGCTTCTGCCTCAAGATTAACAGATATTAAATACCAGGTGAGTCTGTGCAAAGTTATTGCAGCATTCTTAACTGGAGTTTGAAAGCAAACAAACAAACAAAAAAGATCAAGAAAAAAACAAAACAAAAAAACAACCAAAAAAAACCACCCCAAAAACAACAAAAAACATTTAGAGAAACATTTGTCAGTGAAGATTTAGGTGTTGTTGGTGCTGTTCGGTGGAGGGAGCTGACTTCTAATGTGCCCTCATGTCTATTCACAGTTCTTTTGTGCAGATCATGAGTTTTTCTCTATTACATTGACTCTATTAATTCATAAAGTTGAACTAAAATAGAAATTTTAGATATACGTAAGGTAAATGTGGCAGCAGATGAGCATTCAACTGTGGTGATAAAGGTAACAAACAATGAAAAGGTAGGAAACATACACTGGAACCTACTTAGAGTGAACCTCAGATCATTACAGAAAAATGTTTTGTAGTCTTTAGAAGTAATTCTTTGTGTAGCTGAAACTGAACAAACAAAACATAAAGACATTTAGAGAAGGTCTAGAAACCAAATTTGAAACTATAATAATATCACCACTTGTGTTCCTGGCTTAGCCTTTTGCAGCACTGTTCCCTCTCCATTATCTCATCTCAAAAACGTATAACACAAATGGAAGGGATCCAAAGAAGCCTGATGGAGTTCTTGAGGGCATAGGAAGAATGCTCAGTTTTAAGGTGATTAATAGAGGATGTTGGAGAACCGTGCAGGGTAATGAATGTCACAGAGAAGGTAAATTAAGAAGTCCTACTTCACTTTTCCTTCTAATAAAGCCCAAGGGTATGTGTTTAAATAGAAAAGAAATTAGTATGAAACCAATGACATGAACATGAGTTCTTGCATGTGATATAATCACAGTGCTGAGCTCATTGATATAGTACTTAATGGAGGATCAAGCCCTAGAATTGTTGATTTACAAAACTAGTCTGTTTTTTGCTAAAGGCAATGTCTACAGTACCAAAAGATAGGCAATTAAATTATTTGGATTTGCCAAAATTCAGGCAAAAGGAAAAAAAATCAATAGTTAGGTGTCTAATTGTTCAGTATCATGTACTTTTGAGTCCAAGGCAAAGAGGTTTTGCCACTGATGATTTCTGTATCTAGTGCATGATGGATCTCACCTGGTTTCATTTTTCTAAAAGTTTCTAGAAGTTTCTACTCAAAGCCAAACATCCTAATTGCCCTCTGTGGTTACTGGCTGGAAGCAACTCCAGTGTTAGGCTGTTCAATCTCTTCCCTCAACAGTGGCTGAAACTTAGATAAATTAAACTGTATTGAGTTACACTTAGGCCTGAATGACATGATAATATCAAAAGTAACCAGTTTGCTCAGTCCTAACAGCCCTGAAATTAGTCCGTTGTATACCTGACCTTCTCTGGATGATTCCGAAGTAACAGCAAAGTTGTCTGCAGCCAGAATTTCTTTGAGAAAACCTATTTTGCTACCCGGCAGTAAAAAATATGCTCTTCAGATGATGTGACTAGCAACTGGAAGCATTATTCAGAGAAGAGGATCTTACAGAACATAAAAAAAAAATAAAAACTGCAGAGCCAGCTGCTGAAAGTGTCCACTTTGGAAACAAAAGTGGAAGAAAAGCATTGGACATTTCCCAAATTGGGTTGTTCTGCTTGTAAAACTACATTTTTCAGCTTAAAGGCATTCTTTTGTAACTCTGCCTCTTCAGATGATTGAAAATGAAATATTCAGCAGATTTCCACTACAATCTTGTAATGCATATTTCAGAAATATTACAACCCACTTTTTGAAGGATGAAGAAAAAGCACCTGAATGTGTACTGAAGTCTGCAGTTTGTAAACTCTTACTTCCTGAAGTTTTGGTCTCTTTTCTATGTCACTGCTAGTTATATCACCACCATCTACTGATCAATAGCAAACAAAGAATTCCAGGATGACAGCATTATCTGTTATGAAGCTTCCCTGGTGTGTCACACTACAAGAGAGTCCTTATTAGTCCTAACATCAAACAGTAATAAATTGGACTGAAGAGGCTTCTGTGCTCATTTTTCCAATGCCACGTGTCTGCCTCATGTTTCATTGCATGGGTTTTCTTTGCTGAAAGGGAGTTCAAACATATATTTGCTTCAGCTGGAAAAGGGGAAAATACTTTACTTTTTCACACTTTAAATGTAATTTCTCATCTCAAACATAGGCACCTGTAAAAGGTAGGTTATCTGACACTGAATATTTTAGGAAGGGGGGAATTACCCTGTAGGAATGTCTGTGTCATCTTTGAACACAAAAACAACATATATGGCCCAAGATTTATTACCTTTATTGTCTGCATGTCTAGTGAAGAGATTTCAACCTCAACAATAATGTACTTGAAGTCACTGAGAAATTTGTTGGTGTTCCTGATGACATTGGCTTCAACTGGGGAATGAGTACGGTCTTAGAGAGTGACAATTTTTACACTTCCAAGGAGGCCAGACAATCTCAAATGGTCAATTCTGTGCCACACAGAAAATATTCTCTGTACTTACAGAGATGCTGGCAGGTCTGTCCTGATGTGTGCATGAGAACAGTTGAGGTCACGATGTTTATTTCCTTCTCTCTGTAGCACCACAGTTTTAGGCTGTTTTTGCTTTATATTGCCAACAGCTGCGATGGTGGTAGCAATGTGAACCATCTGATAGAAAGAAATACAGTATTTGCTTAGGCAAAGGAGGGAGTTCAAGCCATTTCTTCCTATTCATTGGTGTATTATAGCAAGTCCCATGGACTGACATCGTGCCTTTTGAAATGCAACCTGTTTCATAAGCCCTCTTTGCAAAGAGGTCTCTGCAAGAAGTTTTGGCATGGAAAAAAGGGTTCTAATCTATTTATTCCACTCTTTCTTTTGGTTGTCTTTAAGTGACCTCCTACTGAGTGGCCTCTGAATTGATAAATTGAGTTAACTGATCTATAAAAGCAATAAAATTATTGATTCTGCATTGTTAGACTTTGTCAGTGAACTGAAAAAAGCTCCACATTGAAATTGATTCAATGTTATCAATAAAAATTCTACACATTAAAAAGTTTCTATAGTACAGCATTTCTCAAAAAAAATAATGTTCTAATGATAGGCTTATATATATCTCTAGAAATGAACAATTCTGTTTGGAAAACAGGCTTTGAGCAGCAACCAGCAAATAAAGCATTGATACATCTGTTATCAAGTTAAAAAAAAAAGAAAAAAAAGAAGATTTAAAAAATTAGTAGGCTATTCTGAGACTGCAGCAAGTCACTTCCATTCCACATTTCAAGAATGGGTCCCAGGAAAAACTCATCAAGTTCCACATGGTCAGTGCAAGGTCCAGTGCCAGAGTGGGAGCATTCCCCAGCATCAGCAAAGAGTGGGTGACGTAACTGAGAGCAGCCCTGCCAAGAAGGACCTGGTGGTAGAGGTGAATGAAAATTGGACATAAGCTGCTCTGGTGGGATTCTGCCTGGAGCACTGTGTCCAGCTCTGGGGACTCCAACAGCAGAAGAACATTGCCCTGGTTGAGCGGACCCAAAAATGCTCTGGGGGCTGGAACCCCTCTCCAGGTGTGAAGACTGAGAGACTGAACTGTTCAGTCTGGGGAACAGAAGGCTCTGGGGACACCTCAGAGCAGGGTTTTGGTGCCTAATCAAGATTTAAGAAGTCAAGAGGACCTTTTTACCAGGGTCTCTAACAATAGGAAAGTGACGATTGTTTCAAACTTCAAAGAGGAAAATTTAGATTCGACCTAAGGAAGAAATTCTTTACTCTGAGGGTAGTGAGACACTGGAACACATTTTATGTAAAAATTGTTCATGGCCCATCCCAGGATCTGTCACTTTGGATAGGACTTGGAGCAAACTCTTTGACTGAAAGATTTCCCTGTCTGTAGCAGGGGGGCTGGACTAGATGAGTTTTAAAGGTCCCTTCAATCTTAAACCATTCTATGGAATTCAGTCCTGAATTAGTTCGAACCATGTTTGGAAAAAAATAAAATAAGCAACCTGTCAATTTTATGATAAAATTCTACCTTCTAATAGAAAAAAAAACTTGATGGTGCCAATCTCTGGTTGCTGGACAAAAACTGTTTCCTACATTTCATGGTGTCTGGGCAGATTATTTTCCAACCCAGAGTCCTTTCGATCTGCTTTTCAGTGGGTATGTTAAACATCTGTGTGAATAATATATCTGTATTGATGAAGTCTCATAAATACAAATGTATTTTGTACTGCAGTGTAAAATATTTCAATGAGAGGTTTAACATTTCATATTCTCCAGAAAATATATTGGCCAAAGACACTTATGGAAGTGATGGAAGAAAAAGAAAGAAATAGAGGAAGACGAAATTTTCATGATACAAGACTGGTTAATGGAAAATAAAGGGACTTTTTTCTTAAGCTTTGTACTAACAGAGTTATCCAGGATATTTTATCATTCGTAGGAACTGCTTGTATGCCTTTTCCTATTACCACTTGCTGTTTATTCTGTTTCCCAATGTCAATACTGTGCTGTGCCAGCCTTTTTTTTTCTTCTTTTTTCCATATTTTGGGATTCTTCTGATCTTTGGCAATTTTATCTCAATGCTTTTCAGTTCTCTTAGAATAAGAGTCTAGCCATTGTCAGAGCAGCTGGTTTTGTAGGCTTTGTTTTGTTTTTATGTTGTTTCCTTTCTTGCAACCCCAGTGACAAATTGTGTTGCCCTTTCCTGTGATTCCGCTCCTGGCACTATATCAGCTTCCAAGTAACGGGGATTTCTGGGATATCTGACACCCTGATGAAGGACATTCACCAGGATGCACAGAACGTAACTCATCCTATACAAAAATAAGGACACACAGCTCACTGTAGTCGTTTACTTGGATCACTTTAACCCATCCAGCAGCTTGAATCATGTGCTCAGAGTGGAGACATCAAGATGAACAGCCAAAAATGCAAAACCAAAATAGAGTGGAAATGTCAATCCCATGGCAGTTATCTCACTCAACACCGTGTATCATGCTGCAGGTGCAGGTTCAGAAACCCACTTTGTGCAGTTGTGAGTGAACAATTTATCATCTCCTCTTTGAGCTCAGGCAGCACTGGAACCTGAACTTCATTCATCCAGGTCTGAGTGCTCTGAGTACATGGACATGAAAACAGTCTCTTAGCAACCCTCACAGAGCAAATCCCTTTGCTGTTTGAAGCAGCAGCTCTGTGAACATGTGGCTGATTTCATGACTGGTGTATTTTCTCTGCTGCATACAAAGACATTCATGGTATAGAGCCAGATGTTTTTAGAAAAGGGGTCAGCATTTTGTCTCAGATTTGGTGTCTTAGTGATAGGAGCACATCACTGAGAACTCTCAACACCACTGTGCAGTGGGACCTTTTCCTAACCCTCTACATGGATTTTTCTGGGCTTAGAACAATTTAGTCGACTCAAGGAAATTGCTACATCAAAAATCTTTTTGATCTCTCAGCCATGGGATCCCCATCTGGGAATCTCCTAATTCTCCTTCACTGTGCCAAGAAACCTGGGTTCTCACACTGTGAAAAGGTAGTTTTCTGCAGAGGCCTCCTCTGGAGTGATCAACTCCAGGTGGCAATGTATTCTCTATTTTATCAATAAAGGAATTGGAGGAAATATCTTTTTAATGTATCTTTTTTGGTTTATTTATATTTTTTGTATTCATTTACTGAAATAGATCTACAAAATACAAGCTCTGACTGATCTTTGAGCCCTTAAATGCCTCACAAATCCCCTCCACTTGCCTCCCACCTTTGGTCTTTGATTTTTAACATAATCTCTAGATGGTGTGCAACAATCTAAATCCCACAAGAACAGAGAAAAAAAATAGGAGTATAACGTCTGCTTTGTGTTTATCACAGCCCATCAACAGATCAAGAACTTGATTTCAAGCTTTACATAGCGCCAGGGTAATTTTGGGGCTTGGTGATGTTGAGTACTCAGTACTCCATATGAAACAGCTGTTTGGGATGCAT
Source organism: Cinclus cinclus (assembly GCF_963662255.1). Classification (NCBI taxonomy): domain Eukaryota; kingdom Metazoa; phylum Chordata; class Aves; order Passeriformes; family Cinclidae; genus Cinclus; species Cinclus cinclus. Next base: position 4,617,655 of record NC_085050.1, read on the forward strand.
TCCTTTCACTACATCTTTCCACTGAGATATTTAAATTTATGGTGATTTGCATTTAATCAGCTATGCTGATATTTGAGTATATGAGTTTCCTGCTCTTCCATACTGTCTGAATAACATTAAGTTTACTACAGATTTAGAGAATCTGGATAATTAAATCGTTCATATTGCCAAATTAAAACAACAACAAAACAGCCTACCATAAAAAATATAATGCTACAACACCAACCAAACCAGACAGAAATTATTTTCAGATATTAGTCATAGATAGATATAGTTGTAAATAGATGTAAAAACACGTCAAAACCTTAAAAAAGAAAGTGAAAGTTACTTTCAAAGTCCCAGTGAATTCTTTTCAAAGAAAATAGTGTTTAAATTTTATTGAGAAATCACTTACATACATATGTGATACTTTTCATATTTTTTGCATAATCAGAGCTCTTAAAAATTTAATCAAACCACCACCTTCCTCAAAAAATCACCATAAAAGTATGCAAATTTTAAAACACAATCATCTGTCAAAAGCACTTGAGCACTTCCAAATCCATAATAAGAAATTGTTCAAAAATTTCTAAGGATGCTCCAATTAACACAATTATTCAGCAAGTGAATGAATAAGAAATGCCCCATTTTAGGAAACTAAAAGCAGTATCAGTACACTGTTCTTGAAAATATATATCTTTTGATCTCTGCCATATTTTGATGGTATGTGTCCATCCCATGTGCTTTAAGGTCCTTCACTGCAGCCAAGTTACATATATTGAAGGATTTAAATTGTCTTCTCTAGCTTGAATTCCTGCAGTCATAAATCAGTCCTGACTCCACAAACTCAGTGCTTTTCAACTAAAGACAAATTTTACACTGGGCACTTGTTGTCAATAAAAATATAGGCAATGGTTAGTCCTGCTTAAAAGGCTCAAATATGTCAACCTGCAGTTTCTGGGGATGACAGCCAATTTCACCCCTGTTTTAACCATTGCAGGTAATCACTAAGGCACAAATGAGCTATAGAGAGCTGTGATCCCACCCAGTGCAGGGATTGTCAAAGCAAAAATGACTGATAGTCACTGCTGGGGAGAGCATTCAGCTCTTTCCACTCCCTGGGGATAACCAGGTTGTACCTTTGATGGTTTGATAATTCTACACTGCTTCACCTCACTGTGAAAAGCTCTTCAACAAGTGTCAGCTTCACAGAGGAGCAGATTTTTGTCACTGTTTTCAGGGTCTCATTCAACAAAGACAGATACTGAAGGAAAATTTCCTAGGGGACAAATTATTTGTCCGTTCTAAATTTTGTCTTTTTATATTTGTTTTCCGTGTCCAACAAAATCTGTGTGTTCTCTTTATCATTAAAGAGCAATAGAAGGATGAGGGGCCATTGCTCTGCCTAAAGCTTTACCTAAATACTGGTTTGAGAAGCTTTTTATGTTTGCTTTTCATATGGCAAGGATATGGTATGTGATACCTAACATTTGCTTTTTTTTCTGACAGACTTTAAGTGAACTTGGATGTGTTACATGTAAACTAGAATTAATTGATCAAAACTGTCAGATCCACATAAAAATCAGTAAGAAATAAACTTAGTTACAGGGGTATAATTAAAAATTACATGCTATGACCTACATAATATATATTAGCTGCCAAGTAAATTACAACTAACATGAAGACACTCCTTGGGAAACTGGAAATCGGCCATTAAGAGTAAAACTGAAGGTACAAACATTTAATGGGCAAGGAAAATATTATATACCCCCAAATATATTCAGTGCAAATAATTGCTTAATCTTATTTTCTCTTTCCTTGAGAATGAGAGGCAAATCTCCTGCTGCATGAGAAAATGAAGGAAATGAATTGTAGAGAAATACTAAATAACTTGGAGCTACCTTATGGAGAAATCTGTATGCTGAGTAAAGGGATTTTGCCTCTGTCAACTGCAGGGACCCACCTTAGTTTCTAACATAGTATAAAAATGTTCTAATTTCCACAGTACATGGCTGCTGTGTTATCAGCAGCATTATCAGAGCACCAGAGAAAAAACTTTGGTGTGTCATGAGGCATTTGAATCAGCTGAATATTTTATATATGTAAATAAATGCGTGGCTGTTAAAAAAAAAAAGAGTCTAAAATGCATTTTTTAATAGGCCCATATAATTCTGTGTTTTTAAGCTTCAAACCAATACATACGCATTTTATCTGATGATAAAGTTAATTGAAACATTATTTTGTTAACAGTCACTATATTAATGTGACAGCACATTACAAGAGTTGCAGAATATTATGTACAGATATTGCCACCTTGTTAGCAGGTTTGAGGGTAGGATGTGATGTTAGTTACTCTGCTCTGCACCTGGCTGCACACCTCGCCCTGATTTAAACTCTCCTGAACTGCTGCCCAGACTTGAGCCAGAATTTTGCATATTAAAATCTGCATCAATCTTACAAATACCGACAGCACAGCAATACTTTTGTTGTACTTTGCACAAGTGGAATCATTCACACAGGTCCTGCGAGGCTTGGGCACGGGGAGAAGCCCATTTAACAATGATCGTGTTCAGCGTGTTTGCTCCGCTTCTGCGTCCTTGCTAGTCCTGCTGTGGTGGCACGGAGAGGATGGGCTGGGAGTTATCCAGCTGCCTGCTAAAGGCTGCCTCATTCTGCACAGGCAAGGCTCAATGGCTGCGTCAGGAACAAGCTGAGCCAGCTCCCTGCTCCTCCTTGGAGCAAGCACAGGGTTATATCTGGTTATATACAGCAGCTCACCTTAGAACCCTCAGAGAGAGCTGCTCAGGAGCTGGGAATGGCCCAGGGTTTCAAATGGCAGTCCCCAGCTGGGAGCTCACCAGCTCTGTCCTACACAAAATGATTATTTCACTGACTTCTGAGTCAAATCCCGGCTCTATGCTCCTGCAACTGTAGCAGCAGCAGCCAATTTTGTCTAGGAAAATGGAATTCCAGGTCTTTTTGACTGTCACATTCTCATGCTCCAGATCTAGTGTTAGAAATCCTGGCTGTCACAGTTATCTCAACTTCCCTCTTTTACATTATTAAAATTTAGCAGTATATCACTCTGAATTCATCAGATTTATTCAGAACTCGACAAAGACTCACCAGATTCTCAGCAAATGTATCCTTCCCTGCCCGAAAGTGACATACCTGCTGTACATGGATCTACACCACTAGAACTTAAAATTTTACTTTCCTTCTGTTCACCTTGAACATGAAATAAGCCTACAGACTGTTGAAAGAGAGAGAGAAAACTCTATAGATTTACCAGAATCTTCTAAAACTGAGAACTAATCCAATCATGTGTTATTTTCTCTCCATGTAATTTATTTAAATTAATTTAACTAATCTTTGCCTAATTTAAGGACTGAAAACAGATGAAAGGCAGTAAGAATTAATCTCTTCCTAGAAATGGTTTTGTGTGCCTATGCAAGCGGTGATGAGTATTCTTTCCTACCATGAATATTCATAAGACCTGACTGTAAAGCAAATGTAAAATGGCTTTAGAAAACAGAGACTAAGATGTAGAATTTTAACATTCCATGTCTAAATTATTTCCTTATTCCTGACAGCTGATCTGTCCACAAAGAATATGAATGGAAGAAGCACTTACTGTATTAACACAGAGGGAAAACACTGTTCTAGGAGGAAGATCTGACTTTAGTGAGGTACAAACGGAAGCACCCTTGTCATCTGAAGTTTCCTTCCATAAAATAAACAATGTCAGCTCAAATTAGAGCTGGATTGTCACAAGGGTTCAGTTTTGCTCACTGCTGAACATCACGTTGGCTGCCCAGCTTCCTGCTGAACTCCCAGCCTTGAATGAGCCCCTGAGGGTCCCCTTGGGGAGTACAGTCAGTCACCCCAGCTAAAGAATCCTTCGATGATAATAATGATAGTAACAATAATAATAAAATAGTAATAATAATAATAATAATAGCTAGTTAAGTAATGAATTCTATGGGCTTGTCATGATGAAAACACAAAGAAAGAGGTGAGAAAATATCTTCCCCTATTTTATCATTCTCAGATTTTTTTTTATTCTCAGGGAAGGTTCCTAGAGCTTTTTGGCTTTCTTTCTGCCTGTGAAAGAATCCATGTTACATGCCTTTGAGGTGTGAGAGTCCTCAGTCAAGGCACCCAGGTTTTGCAGAAAGAACTCTGCTGCCTCCATACCAAGGCACGGTTCTATCAGTTAGACATTTTAGCAAGAGAGAAATTAATTTTTTTTCTACTGGAAAAAAGATGGATTAAAGATTTCCTTGGGGAAAAAAAGCAAATTGATTAATTTCTTTAAGAGGCCAGGTACCTCACCTGAGCATCAAATAAGTCAGACGTCCTGAAGAAGAAAGAGTTTCCTATCCACAAGGATAAGTTTTTAACCACTATAATCTCTGCAAATTACTGCTTTTTAAACACACCTTGATTAGTGGGAAAAGGGGCTGTTTGCCTGGCAACAGCATTTATTAGCATGAAGTAAATATAGTAGTTGTAGAAAATATTCCAGTGTGTGGAGACAGAGAGTAACTGGATTTCTTTTGGCGACAGAGGAAGGATATTTAGAGCCAAACTATCCCTCCTGTGACATCAATGTAGTGTATTATGTCCTATTGTAACTTTAATCTTTTCTAAAGTATTCTCAGCTACACAGTGTCATGCTGTAACACAGTCACTACTCTACCAAAGTCAGAACAGTTAAAACATAAAAAATGAAAAAAAATAAATATCCCAGCAAAGAATTGTTCAGTAAGGAAGTTAAGGAATCAGTCATAATTTACAAAAGGAGAAAATAATCGATTTTAAAACAGCTAAAATGACTGAAATCTTATTTTCACATCAATGGCTCTGGTCTCGAATCTATTTTTGTTCTTCACAAGGGGCACAGGGAAAGGAAACATTCACACTAAAGCCAAGGTTCAGCTACAAGTTTCTCCATGCTTTTCACAAAATAAATGGAGACTTCTGTTAAAGCAAGTGGGGAAGGAGGAATTCACATCTCTGATTTGTAAAGAAAGTAGAAACCTGTTTAGGACATGTAAAGGCTACACACAAATAGAGAAATTACAGTGACTGTAGAAGGCTAAAGGACACAGGTGGAATGGGAGAATTAGGATAAATTAGGCTAATTGGGCAGGTGGATATCTTGTGTTTTTTCCCAGGCAGAGTTTGGATCTCTGTGCAGCAGCTCTGCTTTCTGCTGTTCTGCAATGTCCTGGGCACACTGCTGCAGCCTCCTTCCACTGTGCAAAGCACACAGATGTTGTGTTCTGATTAGGAGATGTTTGGGATCCATGGATCCCATTTGCTGGGAATGGCACTTTGTCTTCCCATGCACTGGGGACAAAGGACAGCTCTGCTTATAATTATTATACCTAGAAAACGAAAGGTTCTCTTTAAGATGCAGTAAACAGAAAAATGCTGATGCAAAGAAAGGTATCTGGAGGATGGTTCTGAAACTTCAGAAGAAAGCCTTGGTTGAAGAGATGAGAGTATTAACCCATCCTATAACCCAACACGTTATAGCAATACCAGGTGAGCCACACACAACTCCCAGCAAGAATTTCCAAATCCCTAATCAAGCACTACCCTATACAGCACTTGATCCCAAGAGAGCTGCTTTCCAAAGGTAGACAGGGGTGAAAACAGAGGTGTAGCTGATACTAAATAGTCTTTTTTTTTGTTTTGTTTTGTTTTGTTTTGTTTTTCCATAGGAGCTCACATTTGTGAGGATGGGAAAACGTTCCCTGAGGGGAGGGGGATTTCTCATGGCCCTGGATAACCTTGAATCCCAGCAGTGCAGGGCTGTAGAGCCCAGTGAAATACAGAGACTTCAGCCAAAGCTCAGTGTGACCCTCTTTGACTCTGGGTGTTAACTCTGGAGATAAATACAGGGAGAATTTAGGCAACTCAAAACTGGCTGTAGGCATGGGCAAAGCTGGCAGCTGCAGAGGACAAGGGGTTGCTTGGGGTAGGGAAGAATAAAAGGGCCACATCTCTGTTGCCCATTTTATCCACACCAGAGGTGAGGAGAGCCACGCTGGGACCAGCTGGGGAGGGAATGGGAGGCAGCAGAACGGGAGCTGTGCTCTTTGGGCTGCAAGGATGCACCTCTGTGCCAAACCCTGCCTGCCTGCAGAGGGGTCAAAACTGATTTTTACACACATCTGAACATCTGAGAAATACTGAGACAGCTTTAAGTCAACAGGGGTTCAGAAGAAGCAAAAGGAAAAAAAAAAAAAAGATAATAAAATTCACAAAAAATGCTGCTCTTCTTCATGTTAAAAGTACTCGGGCGAAGAGGATGAATGTAGTCTTAAATAAGCTGGCATTCTGGGATCTAGGGAGAAGGGTGGACTGCAAAGATCTTTTTCTTACTTAAAACGTGATGTATGACCTGGTAAAGTAGCACATTGTTTTTATAAGTCACTGTGTTTTTTCGTAGTTTTTCAACTTTTCTTTATTTAATGCAGAAAGCTAAAGGAAATAGACACACATAAGAAAATTATTTGTCTTGCCATTTCATCTCTGCTTCCAACTATGGCATATTAAAATGTACTTCTCTTTCCATTTGAATACAACTATTAGAAGGATAAAAAGGAACATTTTAATTTCAAATATAACATTACTGAATTAAAAGTGATACAGAGAAGCTTTGTTGAGAAACCTTTTCTCTTTAACACAGATTTTTGAATTGGAGACAGCCAGAAGTTCCATATTTTTCTATAAAATTACTCAAAAATTAACTTATTAATTGAGGCTACCTTGCCAAAATGAGTATTTGGGTACAAGCATTTAACTCTGAACAAATGTACAGAATTATTTCTGCTTTGAAGGAATTAATTTCTGTTTTTAAACAATTTTTTCATACTTTCCTTGATGCTGGGGGTTTTTTATCTCCTTCTTTATTATGCAGTCAATATGTTTGAAAGTTTACTCCATGGTATCATTATCCAGAAAAGGTTGCAAGATGCCTTCACAAGAAATCTGTATTTTGGTAGCATATAATTAAGCTGATTGGAACTATTGTTTCTCTAGCTCTCTGAGATGCAGCTTCATGGCTGTTAAATTTACTCCTGAAAAAAAAAAATTGGTTTTAGCTGAAGTAAATTCTTGTCTCAAAAGTTTTATACAGTCTGTGATCTATACCCTCCCCTGAAGAGGTCTTGGGAGGACATAAAAGGACCAGGTAAAAAGGCATTTTTATAAATGAAGTAGAAAATTAATTTTTGATTTATCTTAGCTTCTTTAAATAATAAGGGTTAGAATAAAGCAGCATTCTAAAAATAAACAAGTGTTTTGAGCAGCCACATCATCTCAGCCCACAGCACAGAGAGTGTCTGTCTGAGTTAATTAAACAACTCAGCTTCTGCCTAGCACATGCAGGAGGGAGACATTATTCATCTCATCCCTTACTGAAAGGCTGCTCGATTTTGGGCAGATGTTTGAAGCAAATCATAGCAGTCACTGCTGTCTGAAGAACTCTCAGTCCCTCTCAGACAAGATTAGGCAGCATTGTTTTGTGTCATTTACATATGTTACTGCTTCTTTTCATTAAAAATGGATCTTCAAAGGAACTCAAGGTAAAAATATTCACTTTACGATATCCCGTGATCACATGAAACAGGTGAGATCCACAAAAAGACAGCTCTTGGTGTTTCTGACAGTTACTTTGTGGTCACTGATAATTTAGTTTTGATTTCAGCAGGGAATTTTGTTCCCAGGTGACAGAGGGGTTCACTGTGTCTGTGGATTTAGAGTCACAATATCCTCTCTTGAAGCTGGCTGGTTTACACCACAGAGATGGTGAAGTTCAATCCTGACTTTGTGACCGCTGTTCAAATATCAAGTATCATGTACATAAATCATATCTAATGTCTTCATCTATAAGTTGATGGGACAGTTGATTTACATCAGTAGTATTTCTGCTTAAATCTTTGTTTTCTGTGAAGGAACTAGATACATAGAGTTGTAAAACCTTCAGCCTGGTCTACAAAAGGCCATGAGAGGGATTTGTTAAATTGAAAAGCAAAACTGTTTCTTCTACATCACTCCTGATAACTCCAATGCAAGTAACCATGGAGCGGTTTGTGTTGGAAGGCACCTTAAGATCATCTCATTTCATCCCCTGCCATGTGCACGGACACCTTCCAATATCCCAGGCTGCTCCAAGCCCATCCAACAAGGCCTTGGACACCTCAGGGATCCAGGGGCATTTTCTCTCTATCTATAATAATGTGCTAATTCCAGTTCTTTGAAGTGGATTCTTAGTGTGCAGGTTTCATGGATAGGACTGATGTGATGAATCTATACCCTTGGGGATCCAGGACAAAACTGAGCTTCTGCAATGTCTATGTTTTCGGAGCAGGACTATATATGGGAGCAGAAAGAACTGGAATAGCAAAATCTGTCTCTTCCACTGATTTTTCCCTGATGATTGTACTATACTCCAGCATATTTTCACTACCACTGGCAAAAATATGAAGCTGAAGATTATTGAATGCTATTCATTTCCCCTGTGTAGCCTAATGGCTGATGAATCTGTTATAAATAATTTTATCAATACCTAGAATTCAGAGGTTCATCTTCACTCACTGTATTAGTAATCTCTAGCGGGATTTTTTGTCACCATCTATGGGAAAATGTGGGGTAGGGGAATTGATGTCTGATTGATCACTGCTTTGCTGTGGAATTAATCCCTTGTGAACATTTTATAATGCTTATTCAAAACATGCTCATCAACAGCCCTTTTGAATTAACATGGTGTAGGCTTTGAAATGATGATCAGCTCTTCAAAGGAAGGATTGAGTAAAAGTGTTTCAAGTGTTTAGCATTAATCCAGTGTCAAACATGGTCCCTGAAAATCACGTGGCAGCATTTGTTCTTTGATTAGCTATTTTAACTACAAACATATTTTGTTACATCTAGATAGCACATAGACATAAGAAGAGTTAAGTCATTAACAAACACATTTTGTACTGGTGTGAGCATGGTTTTTCCTCTGTCAGAAGCTGTCACTGAAGCTTCTGCACATGAAAGCATCAATCAATAGTTTTGTTTGAAAGAGCACATGTGTGTGTTCACTTTGGCTTTGCCTCCTCTGTATTGAAATTTAGGTATCTGGTTTTTGTTATAATGCTCTCATATCACAACAGGATCGATATATTCAGGAAAACTTAGAATGAGGCATGAAAAGATAACACAAACATTTCTAGGATTGCTGTAAATGTTATGAAAATAAACTTCTAGGAGGACATGTTCAGATTTCTTTACGTACATTTTCCATAAATATCACAGAAACTGGAGGCACATAAACTTAAATATATTTATCTGCTTTAGTTACCGAAGAAAGTGTTCATAGTGCAATTGAGGCATTAGGAGTAGTCACAAATTTTTATGACACTGTAATATGTTGAATATTAACAGGATAAATTCACAAATATTCTTCTTAGACATCTCGGGAGAATGATTCACTAAAATGCAGAAAGTGATGGAGTGCTGCCCTTTGTGTTTTTTCCTCCTGTAATTTTTCCTGTGATCTATTAATACATAATTTGCTATCAGGCCTTTTTGTACTGTTCTTGAGAGGTGCAATGTGCTTACCAGACCATGGGAATCCAGTGATGATGCTTTTTCTAGAAGTCAACTAAATCCTGGGCATCACTTGGAATAAGAGATGGGTCCATGATACCACAGTTCTATCTTACAGGTGTTTTTCTGTCTTAGCTCCTTCCCATTTTACCACCTGCCCAAATGCAGTTTGATTCGGCAATTCACCCTAACAATATTTTTGTGGACCACTGAGTGATAGGTAGAATAAGCCTCTGAATAAGAAGGCAGAAAAATTTTTAGCAGATTGTGCTTTGGTAAGAGGAGAGGAGAGGAGAGGAGAGGAGAGGAGAGGAGAGGAGAGGAGAGGAGAGGAGAGGAGAGGAGAGGAGAGGAGAGGAGAGGAGAGGAGAGGAGAGGAGAGGAGAGGAGAGGAGAGGAGAGGAGAGAAGAGAAGAGAAGAGAAGAGAAGAGAAGAGAAGAGAAGAGAAGAGAAGAGAAGAGAAGAGAAGAGAAGAGAAGAGAAGAGAAGAGAAGAGAAGAGAAGAGAAGAGAAGAGAAGAGAAGAGGATTCTTTCATCAGAAGAATATTTATTTTTCTCAAAATACAGATGAAAATACGTTGAGCAGGAGCTTTTTCATTGTTTTTTTTTTCCCATTATGACAGGTTTGGTTTTGTAAGTAAAAACATTGGAAAAATGGAAAAAGAGTTGTTTACAAGAGCACAATATTAACAATTAAGAAATAATTTAAATACTTTCCCAGTGAGAAAATAAAGGAAGATTTTAAAACCAAAAATATACATTTAAAATCCAGCAGCAACATAAACACCTATATTTTCTGTCCCACAATTCATAATATATATACAGAAGAATACAATATTATTATTCTTTCTATTACATTACTGATGAGAGACTGCTTCAAGAAAAATGAGATATAGGGAAGATTAAACTCTAACAGTCAAGAATTTGTTCCTGCTTTCCCGACTCTTTTCTGACATTGCTGGCATGAACCATCTTAGTTTTCCTTGGTGATAGGTGCTATATACAGTGGAAAATCTACCATTCCTGTGTAGGAAATCCAACTCGTTCACAAGGTATTAAACAATTCCTCTGGAATAAGATCTGTTCCAAAAAAACCTTTTATCACATCACAGAGAGCCGTCAGCTCCATAGATCATAGTAACTAAAAAACTTTCCATAATTTATTTTCCAGTACTGTGAGCGATTACTTTCTTCAGTGTTTGCCAAACTGCAATGTTTTACATCAAATTTTAGCATTTATTACAATCACTTGGCAAGAAAGCCAAAATTCCAGCAAAGCATGCTCACGATTGAAATACAAACAGTAGCTGGTTTGGAAAGTAAAAGCTCAGAAAATGGTGATTGCTTCCATCATGCTCTGATTTTTGCATTCACACGAATGACCATGAGCTGGGAGCTGCCGTGCATAACCCACCCCAAGGCAGCGCTACAGCAACGTGCAGATGAAACCTTTAACAGCAGACACCCACTCTGCTTTCAGGCAGCAAGCCGTTGTCTCTAGTGTACTTGGAAACTTTTCATCTCCCTCTTTAAGGTAAAGATGGCCTTCCCCTTGTTTAAAATGAGCTGGCGTGTGATTTGTTGTTCTGCTTGTTAACCCAGGAGGCGGCCAATTCCTGTCACCTCAAATACATCTGAAACCAATGAAGCTCAAATGGGATTTTTGCAGTTTGCTGGTGGCAGTTCTGCATTGCCCACTTATACTGGAGTTTGCTTCTGAAACACTGATCCTGCCCAAAAGATTTTACATTAATTGCTCCACATTTTTATCCACCTTTCTTATATTCAATATATTGCCAAACTGTAATAGTTATATTAATTACAAGTTAGTGGTTGGTTTATTTGATTTATGTACACTCTGGTTTTTTGCTTTCCCTTTTTCATCATATTACAAAATAAATCGCAGCATTACACAGTGTATGCGTTTGTCAGAGCACACTTGTTCTTATGTTCAACACAAAATAGTTATTTACTAAGTCCTTAAAACAATGGATATGCCATTTGGGTCTTCACTCTAAAATTATAGGTAACACTTAAAAATAGAGAAATGTAAAAGATACAGAAAGAAAGGATCAGTGGAAGGTAGAGGAAGGTGCTCTGACTAAGAAAAGGCGTAAGTAAAAAGTCAACTCAGAGTATTACTAAAAAATATTGTTATAGGACATGGAATCCTTGGGCAGTTGAGAAGACCATATCAATGAGGGGAGACCAAACAAGATGCTGTGGTAATGATATCTGTAGTGGGATTAAGCAAGATGATCTCCAATTAATTTCCTTTTAGGAAAAATTAATGTTGCTTGGGTTGTTTTTGTTTGTTTGTTTTGTTTTCTTTTTTCTGTAATTCCACAGTTTCAGATTTTCTGGTCTCACAGACCAGTTTGTGACATAAACTGTGCTATTAAGTCAAACCAAAGTGCTTTGATCAATTTGGCAGAAAGTATTCATCCACCACAGGCACAACTCAGTGAAATAGTTGAGGGCTATTTTATAGTGACACTTGCTCAAAAGTTTTAGCTGTTGTCAACTATTTAAATGGAAAATTTCCTTCTCCGGTGCACATAATTCTAAGATAATTTCTGTCCAGTTCCAGAGGTAACCTTTTCTTTACAGGAATTGGGGCATATATAACCATTGTGAAAAAGAAATTACCTTCACAGTGATGCACACAAGAGTTTCGAGAAGGCTGCGTATTTCAGGATGTCAGTATTAAATCCTGAAGCATCACAAAAGAACCATTTCTGATGTACTTTGGGTCAGCAGTGATGAAAAGTTATTGCCATTGGATTGTTGCTTGATTGCCTGTATGAGCTCAGTTGAGGGGATTGATCTAACACATAGTGGGCAGTGTTAAAATACAATCCAAGCACCAAGGAGTGCTTCATAAAACCAGACAGAAAGGATCCCAGGGGACAGAGGGGAACAAGAATGGATAGACCTTGTAAGACATGGAAAAGTGACACACACTTGGAACAGCCACAGGGATAACGGTGATTACTTTGGGTCTTGGATCTCTGGCTGTAACTCATATATACCACAAATATTTACCACAAACTAAGTACCACAAACAGAGGTATGCGGCTGGGAGAGGAACTTAACAAGAAATTAAGAGAGTCCACATTGGTGTTGATCTAGGAAATTCCCATCCCAATAGATGATTTTGGATTTAAAAGGCCTGCTCTAATAGTTCTGTGTGAAGACAAATGCATGCAAACTGCAGTGTCATGGAGATATAAAGAATGACATCACAGCAGCATTTATCACCAGATGTCTAACAGGAAGGGAAGGTCCCCTTCATCCAGCTAAAAAAGGGAAGCAATATGTCTGTCTGCATAATAAATAGTGTGACTGGAAATGTGACACATCTTTTCAATTAAGGGAGAGTGGCCTCAAAGGCTGTTATTGATGAAATTCTGCAGATTATTATATCATACCCAGGTCCTTTCCAGTGTGAACTGTTCTTTGCATATGTACAATTCAGAAAAAAAAAAAAATCCTTGGATCAATAATAATTTCAGAACTCTTGAAATATATTCACTGATCTCATTCCAAAGCTTTCTTTGGAATACAGATTTATTGCATTATACCATGGACAATTAAACATAGGATGATAGGCTTGTCCCCTCATCTATTCATATTATCTCTGACTGCAAATGTTTTCTTAGTGAATTGCATAAGGCAGATAAGCAACAATGGTTAATCTTACAAACTTTATGTCCTTTTTGTTTCCATACGTGAATAAATGTGCAGTAGCTGCATTGTTTAGGCAACTGATTTCCTCCTTTCTATCTCTAATCTATAATCAACAGCTTGCAAGCATCAAGTGCAGAGGCTTTCAATTTGTGCTCACTTCAGTGAGAAGTAAATGCAAAGTGCTTCTAGAGCAGAATATTACACTTTGCCTAAAAGTAAATAATTACCCAGAGAATCAAACCTTTGAATCACAGTCTTTGAAACTTGCATGGCTGGATCAAATATCAGAAAATATTTTTTTAAAAACTCAAGAAACCACACACCCAAAGATTTACAAGTCCAGAAGAAGCAAAGTTCAGCTGAGAGTCACAAGACCAGGAGGTGTTTTTATCTCTGGTTGCTACTGTATTCAGCTGTGGTTGAGGATATGAGAGAACTGGAGAGGCAGCGACTTCATATGACTGTCCACTGAATCCCAGACATAATTCCAGTGCAATCCAACCTGGATTGCTGGTAGACTAACCTCTGGCCGTGATTTCAGGTTTTGAGACAGACCCATAAGCTGACTGATCTGGGAAAGGAACCCGCTCAGCTGAAACTGCATTACATTAAAAGAAAAAGAAAAGAAAAAAAAAAAAAGGAGAAGGAATCATGATATGAACCTTCATTACTTAATACTAACCAAAACTTCTTACAAATTACGAGGGGCAGGAGTAGTGCAAACCATAATCTCTTTCCTTCAGAGACATGCTGCTTGCTCTCCACAGTTCCCTCATCAGCCCTACAAAATGCCTAAAATTGGACTCCTGGTGGTTCCAGCTCTTCCCTCTTTCCTGAGAAACAGGCTGAGTGTTGTAGGCACTGGAGCAGGAACATGATTGCCCCTATCCTCTCCATCCAAAAGCCCTGATCCTTCCTCATTCTCCAGGCACGAACCACACAGCCACATGTTGAATTGTCTTTTATGAATTTCATGGAGACTCTCATTTTGCAGCTGCAGGGTGGAGGAGGATGGAAGAAGATGGAGATAGACTGGAAGATCCAGTTCCAGCATGGATAACAAGCTCGTGCAGGCTCTCCTCTATTTCATTACACGTAGCACATTTTATCCCAGGGCTCAAAGGGGGAGAGAAGGATATAGGAATTTACTTGGCTGGCCATTACAAGGCTTTTATATTCTGTGAGTGTGAGACTAATTTTGTTTGAAAAAAATTATTTCATGCTATCACTTACAGATCCTCTACCTACCATTGATCAACTTTACTTTATATGACACAAATCACTGTGTAACCTGTCAAAAGCACTTTTTGTAGTCTGTCAAAAGCATTTTTTACTACAATTTTTATGTACTTCCAGCTTTGCAATATTGTTTCCTTCACTCTTTCTATTACATATATTTTTTGTAAGTTGATTTTTTAGAAAAACTTATGTGCTTGTAAACCTATGAAATGCTGGCCTTGTCAGATCTGTGGAGAAAAATAGTCCTATACCTTGTCTCCTTTCACAACAAGAGTTATGCTAGATATATATATATATAAAATAGTGATTTTCAGCACACATAAACACAAAAAAAGGGAAACATGTCCTCTTTTCTTGACAGGAATTTAGAAAGCAGAATACAGCAGAGAAATTCTGCCTGAGTGTAACAAACATGTAGATCTGACCTTTGTCTTTTAAAATGAAAAGGTAGCATTGCACTGTCAGCAAGAGGCAACCTAAGACTTTTATGCACGTGCAGTTAGGTGGGAAGAACTTTCAAAGTAAAACAGGATCTGGCAAATTCCTAGGCTGCTGTTACTTTGGAAAGCAAGCATTAAATTATTAAGAGATAATGCACTGTTACTCACAGATTAATACATATTTTCTCTAAGGAGAAAAAAGCATATTCCCCTTAGTCTACCCTTTAAATCAGACTTCAGAAACTTGGAGAGATTGTAATCTCCAGGAGCAGCTGATGACCTGGAAAACTCTTACCTTATGATTGCAGCAATCAGCAATGGCCCTGCTGCACTTACAGGGTTGAGAAAGGCAACTTTTGGTGCTATGTCCAGTCTGTTATTTAATGTGATATCTACTCCTTTTCCCAGCAGTTAATTTCCTATATATGGGAGAAAAATCAAGGTAAAAAAAGTACATTTGACAAATTTAATAGTTCTGGGGAGGCAAAAGATCAACTTTACAACATCAAGGCTGTGTGTTTCCATACAAATAAGGACTCAGAATGTACATGTGACAATGCCTAAAGAAATATAGTTTTAATTTGTTATTTCAGTCAGCCAGTGCTCAGTTACCCACCAGACAAAAAGGGAAAAGCAAAACTAACTCCAGTATTTCATGAATCCCTATAACCCCTTTGTTTTCCTAAGATGAAGCAGTATGAAGATTGTCTTCATCTCTACTCCTAAAGATTTCTTGGGGTCATTCTGATAGTCAGCATGAGTAAGATGCAAATGCATTTAGGTTGATAGATTAATATTTTGGCTAATAACCTTCATCTGTGCTGGGCCATGACCTGACGTGCTGAATCTGGGTCTTATTACTTAAATCCCATAAATGACCAGCTCTACTGATTCTAGTATTTGTTCATATTGCAAGTGAACTTCAAGTTCATATTGAACTTCAAGCCAGATAAAAGTTGAAACACTTCACTATTTTAAGATTGTAAGAGTAATTACTTGGAATTACTTTGCCACACCTGACAACTAAAAACCTTGTCATGCCAGTGGTTTTCTACCAGCAATCCACTCATGAAAATCTCTTTTATTGATGTGTCATACTGCCCTCTGCCTACAGCTTTTCATAGTATCACGTTCCATCTCTTGCAGCAGTCAAAACAAACAGTACAGACTCAGATAAGAGATTAATTCTTTCATTCTCCTTCTATCTTAGATGACAACCAGTGGTGAAATGTCATTCTGTGCATATGGCTCTGAGCCATCCATATGCAAAGGCTAAATTGTTTGAAGAGGAAATGTCCTTGAAAGGTTCAAAGGTCTTTTATGATTTTGCTTTGCCAGCACTGATAGTTTTAAATGGGTTATTAAGTCCTGAAAAGCTCATCTGGTTGACAGCTCATGCACATTTACGTTTGCTGATGATTTCTGAAAGGAACATGAGAGAGAATAACTTTGTTTCATTACCATATAACCTCCTTAAGAGAGAGCTCTCAGTGACTTTATAGCAGTAACTGTGATTAATTAGAGCTATTGAGAAGATCAATCTGACAGTTAAAATAACATTTGTTTTTCATCCTTTAATATTTCCCTGTGAAGATTCATCCAGGATATCAGAGCAATGCCATGCAAGTGTAGTCTACTCTCCCCTGGGCCCATAAATGTGAAGGTCTACCTCAGAACACTTGGATGACTTTTGTTGCCTTAATCCTTAAGAAAACCCTCAGCAACATGAAAGGTCATGTTTCAGTTTTCCATGAAATTCACATATTTATCCTAGGTAGATTTAGAATTACACCTGGCAAATCGTGGCTGGGGTTTTGTTGTTGTTGTTTTTTCTGTTTTGGTTTGTTTTTTTTTCCCCAAGTATTACTCATTCCTTTGAAGACAAATGAGAACAGGGTAAAACCAAAGAAAAGCAAACAATAATTAAAGAAGGATAATTAGATAAATTTCACTGCAGGATGAAAAGACTGAGCCTTCTGAGGAAACTTTGCAAAATGTGATCACACAGAGATCTGCAGATCTGCTATTCCTGGAAGTCCCTGGCAGTGCAGTAGTTTGAGCTTCATCTTTAATGTCAGTTCATCACGAAGAATTTCCATCTTTGCACTGTGACAAAGCCATATAACTATTTTGCAAAGAGGGAAATGTCAGAAAAGAAAACAATTCTGTGACAATTTCTTCTGGAATAGAAAAACGTCGATGTATTCCATGGGGAATGTCCTTGTTTAGTTCGTTCAGTTAGGCAGCAAATCTTTCTTCACTGTCCTCTACATTTTCTTCCTGGTTTATTTCTGCAGCTTTTCACTCAGCATGTTTACGAAGACTCCCAATGCACCCAGATTTTGTCCCGTGATTTGGATGAGAATTTTAAATGAACAACTGACACCTCCACGTCACCAAAGGGGAGGAGAGGGTCCCAGTGTCCTCTTAGGACAAAGCAATGGGATGCCCTTTTCCACATTTTCCAATTCCAGTGTAGCTCAGAGCGAGAGAAAACTTGTCACAGTGTCAATGCCCTGGCTAAATGGGTATGAATTTTGTTCATCTGCTGTAGGAATCGAACTGGCTGACATCCCAAACCAGACCAGTGTTTCTGATGAGTTGCCCCTTGGCCCCAGACCTTGGAGGGCATTTGTTTGAGTTTATAACAGTTCCTAAGAAAGTTGTCAAAGGTTTTAAAACTGTTCATGGTAAAGCTTTCTAACCCTCATTTCCCATTGGTTGCCTCTATTCCCAGTTATGTCATCCCTTCTCTCCTCCCAGTTCTGGAAAGTTCTTGTATCCTTGTACCCCCCATTGGTTTATGTTCACTGCACTGTTCCACCCATCCCACCTTACTGGCCCCTGCCCTATGTTACTCCTCCCTGGCACCACTTTTCCCTTTACCCATTGGATTCTGACCCTGGACCCACCTCTCCTCATCCCTTATAAATACCCTGGATTTTCCCTCAGCCTTGTCTTCTACCCTTAACTCTTACAGTGTATGCATGTGTTTTGGGCCTCGTCCCCCATTTTCTTTTATTGTTATTAAAGGATTTAGTTCCAGAGCTGTGGTGTGGACCTGTTCCTCATTTTGCCACCTTAGCCCTGATATCAGGGGACCCTTAGAGGTTGGTCAGGGAGACTGCCCTCGAGTCCTGCACCATAAGTATTAAAAAAAAAAAAAACCAACAATCTGCAGTCCAGTGATCCTCCTCTGCTGTGAAAATCTTCCTGGAAGGTAAAGGATTTGCTAGACCTGAAAGTTGCCTTCTGCAAAGCTCAGAGGTGTTAGCAGATCCCAAGTTGAACACGCTCTAATTGCAGATCATTTGGCATCAATCTGAGCAGCAGGCAGAGTGGGACACGTTCAGGTGACAGACAGCTGGCAGGAAATGGATTTACAAAGGAATTCCATAGCCCCAAATAGTGGAGGGTTTGTAATTTTCTCCTCTGGCATTTCAAAGTTCTAAAGTCTGACAGAGTCTTCATTTGGGGTTTGTGTGAAAAGCTTGAAATTCCTCTAATAAATAGCATTAAAAATAAATATTCTACCTTTTTTTCTTCCCTCTTTTCCCAAGTGAAGTACAAATATGTTTTTTTTTTTCTTCACTTAATCCTTTAAAATCTTAATAAATAAGCACACAGACATACACTGTTTTGGTCTCAAAAGCAGATTTCTAAATGAGTGGTGTTCTAAAGAGAATCTTTAGCCAAAGTAAAATAATTTCTTTTTTTCCAGATGGAAAATACATAGCATCCCTGTTCCTGCTAGATCTTCAGGCTGTGGGACATGGTTCAGAAAAGCTCTGGAAAACTCTGAGAGTTGGACTAAACTTTAATGAGGCTTTAAATGAGTCTTAAGTTATTTGTGAATGGAATTCAGAAAACTACAGTAGAAGCATGATTTTCTGTTTCAGGATTTGTCTTTTCCTTCTATTTCTTCTTATTTGATCCTTTTATGCCCAAAGCGTCCTACATACTTTGGCTCATATGCTCTAAATCTTTTAATTCAGAGTTCAAGGATTTAATGGAAATTTAAGTGGAATTTAGCCAGACTGTTCAGTAATTGGAAGGATTAAGTCTTTTTCATATATCTTACTTCTCTGTATTAGAGCACTGCACTTATTTCCTTTTCTTTCCTTTCTTTTTTTTTTAATTTTTATTTTTGAATACTAATGTTCTGCAAGGATTCTGTGAAAAATTGAATGTTTGGTAGCCAGATTTCTATTTCAACTGATGCCTGCATCTAAAAAATTTTCTCTAATAATTTACAAAAAGCAGAATGTGGGATTTCAATGCTTTTTATTCTGAATTTCCCAAATCACTTACCTGTGTTTTGATTTCAAACAATACAAGCTTTTCTTCCTCCTGAGAGCTAGAATCTCCTTCCAATGGTTTTAGAGCCATCAAACCAGAAACTTATTTTTCAGCAAATCATTCTTTCACATCACAGCCCTAGACCCCTTAACCAACATTTATACGTCCCTTATTTGCCAGATAAGATACCATAAACCTCAAGAAGATTTAGCAGAACATTAGGATGACCAAAAAAATTAAAAGAAATTATTGATAAGGGGTTGGCAAATCCATGTTTTCATTTAGACAAATAAGCATAAAGAATTATACTTACAAAAAGTCTGGTAGGCACAACTGTGAGGAACAGGAGAACCACGTGGCCAAGTAACTTTATGTACATGTGAGGCACAAACCCTTGTACAATCCTTCTCACTTGCTTTGATATCTGTGCAGGAGCTGCCTCCAGCCATGGGCTGTGCAGTGCAGGGTGCTACATAAAACAGAGCTGAATTCAGAATATTTTGCCCAAGGAATTCAAGACAGAGACTGCACATCTTCAGTTTGCTGTAGGGCCAGAGTCATTGCTGTGAGAGCAGGGTGCTATCATCAACATGAAGGTTTTTGGCTGAAGACCAGTGAGAATTCTGGTTATAATGGACTTGACAGGATCTCAGCAATGTCAAAATGATAGACCAAGACATTCAAAGACATGAGTGAGCACTCAGTATCTCTGCAGATCTGGATGTTTGGTGCACGCTCATAAATAAACAAGTGACTGGAAATTACCACCTTCAAGCTTCCTTGACATTTTTAACATTTCCCCTCATATGTTAAAACATTAACATTGCTGGTTTTGTAGGTTCTCTACAGCTCAGCAGTGAGAACAGGGAAAGGAATTTTCTCTATCTCAGAAGAGGTGTTCTGGGAGAACAGCTCTTTTAACACGGGAACTGCAGGCAAAAAATGTTCTCACACTGCAAAAGCAGCAAAGGAAACCTGTTACCAATAACACTGATAATCCAAATAATCTGTGGATGGAAGTTCTGAAAAAAAAAAAAAAAATAAAATGAGTAGTTGGGAGAAAGCAAAAGTAGATTTAAGGATTTAAGGTAGTTTAATTAAAGTTTCTAAGGGTAAATTGGAGTCATAAGGTACTGATCTTTTTCTTCCCTTTTTTTCTTTTTTTTTTTTGCTATTAGACAAAAACAGCACTATGATTCTGTATGGTACCAAACAAAAAGGTACCAAAAAGGTACTTAATCTTAAATGACACAGTCTTTTCCTTTTAGAATGTAGTTTGCAAAATGAATACTCATCTCTCAGAGAATAATAGACCAACTTTACCTTACTTATTACAGACATATTGTCATTATCAGCTATGCTGAATCAAGGTGACATCATATGGGACATAATGACTGCTTGTGTGTGAAGCAATCAAAGTATATTCCTTTGGATTATTATAAGATGAAGTAAACTCAGAGAAAAGCTCTCTCTCTTTCCTCCTTTCTCCTTTTCACTTTGATTAGGTCATGAAGGCTGATGACCACCAAGAGAGATGGTAGCTGAACATGCCACATTTCCTCCTAATGTCATTTCTACCCCTAAAAGACATTTGGACCACAGGAACAAATATAAGCTTTTAGCTAACTCTGCTTTGTTCACGGAAAATATCCCTGAGATGTGGTAGATGTGGCTACTAAAAGAGATCAGGACCCTTTATCTTCTGAGGTCTGGAAAGATTCATGTCACTTAACCCAAGACATTTGCAGAAGCAGTTTTAAGTTACTGATCCCTCACTGCAGTCTAGTGGTGTGCAGCTCACTCCCCTCTCTCCATTTTCTTTTCTCAAGCAATAACATCTAAAGTTGAAAACAAGCCCAAGTCAGCGACCTTTCCCTACATCAAACCCTTTAGATTTTCAAGACTAATATAATTACTTTCTGTCTACTCAGTAGCACCAGGATCTGCATTAAAATATCAGTAATAGTTAAAACATTATTCCAAGTGATGTAAGGCATTTTATGATTTAAATTCCTTCTAAACTTCCCTAGTCTCTGCTCTATAATAAAGTCCATAAAAATTTATTTTGATCCCTGAACCCCATTTTTTATGAATTCATGGACATAGACTTGCTAATGAAATAAATACATTACCTGGCTTTCGGTGTTCAGGGGGTGATTGGTTTACAGGCAGTGTGTTTGTTTATTCAGGGACCCTCAGCTGTGTAATTTAAAGCCATGGCATAGAAAGGTTAGAAAGAGTTATTGAGACTTTTGCAACACTGTTCCTTACTCTCATTTTGTTGTACTACCTTCTGAAATATCTGATATATAAACACTCCTGAAATCATCTCCCTCTCAGAAAGAAAAGAACATGGCGTTTGAAAGTAGTTCTAAAGGACAGGGAGAGAAAAGAAATAGCAAGAAGACCTTTCATGTATAAATGTATTTTTTAATATATGTTGCTATGAGTATATGTATTTCTTATGCCCTTTTTGCTTTGTGCAAGGTATTCTTATTGGTTTATAAACATACATATGTCAGTACTTATCTATGAATGCATTTAGAAAGAGAAGAAGGCCTGCACTGTGCTGCATGCGTCTTTGCTATTACAAAGTGACTGGTACACTATATTTATTAAAAATCAATATGTCCTTTACAGGTATATCCCCCAGCCATTGATGTCTTAATGTTTTGCCTCTAAAGAGCAAGACACTCCCATTCAGCCAAAATACAATTTTCTAGCTTGAACTCTTGGACTGTATTTGTTTTTAAAGAGAAGTCATCCATATCAGTAATAGATATGATGGCAGTTTCTTTAAAATTAAAGAAAAAAAAAACAAACTCTTTTCTGTAGATTTAAGGTTAAATTATTAGAGAAGTGCAGAAGTTGTATACAGTGCACATAAGGTTATTCTGCTTGTTTAATTTCTAAAGCGGCGTTTGTGTGATGATTTAATATAGCATAACTAACTGAAGAGCCCAGAACTGATACAATCCTAAACCTTGCACAGATTACATCATCACTTATAAGAAATAGGTGGATGGATGTGGGTGGATAGGCTGAAAGGATAGTGCAGGGGGGAATCTTTCCCAATGACTTGCAGCTGTACTGATTAGCAAGGAGTGGAAACATCTGAGCCTGCCCAATCAGTCTGGGGGACATAAAAAAGTGGGTTAGGTGGCTATAGGCACTTGCAGGTTGAGTTGGAATTTGGGAGCCTGCTGGATGTGCTGTGAGGGACATGTGGCTGTGCAGGGGACAGGTAAGGTAAGAAGATGCTGTGTGAAGGACAGTTGGGGTAAGGGACAGCTTGGGGTTTAGCCAGCTATGCAGTGTGGCCAGAATGAGCAAGAGCCATGTGGTAGTGCCTGGAAGGCAAGGAATCAGTACAATGTGAAGCTGCCTATAAGAGAAGGAGTCAGAGTTGCATGAGAGAGAGGCCTGTTAAAGAAGGCATGTGGAGTTTGCAAATAAAGGACTGGTGGTGATACCAGCCATGTCCATCTCAACATAATTGTGATAGATGGATGTTGTGCTGCAAGGACTTCCACTTTCCCCTTGGGAGCTGGTTTGATCAAATATTAGTGCTGCACGAAGGGAGCAATGCTGCTTTCAGGCCCTGCAAAGCTGTTCAGTGGCTCCAGTTCAGAACTCATTTTTGGGTGAGACTGACACTTTCCATATTCTTCTATCAGGAAATGTTCAGGCTGGACATCAGGAAGAATTTCTTCATGGAGAGGGTTGCTAAGCATTGCAGTGTGCTGCCCGGAGAGGTGGTGGAGTCACCAGTTCACTTGAGGTGTTTAAAAAATGACTGGACATGGCATTCAGTGCCATGGTGGTAGGTGGACAGGGTGATGTTTGCTCAAAGGTTGGACCTGATACTCTTGGAGTTCTTTCCCAACCAAAATGTTTGTGATATGGTACTGGTCCATATAATACAGTTTCATAAAATGCCCAGTAGCAGACATCTGAAGACAAGTATAAGAACAAAGTAATTGTCCATGGATACTTCCCCCAAACGCTCCAGTTTCCAGCAGTCTGTGCTGCAGAGACATCCTCTGATAGATTTATCCTCTGATAGATTTTTCTTCCATGGTGTGTGTTTTTTTTTTTTTGTTTTGTTTTTTTTGTTTTTTTTGGTTTGTTTTTTTTTTGCACGTACTCAACATCCAAATACTTTGGGGCAAAGAGTTTCTCAGCTTGTGTGCAATTAAACATCTGTATATTAAATTAAGCTAAACCTGTCAGGTTTTGAATGGTATTTGCATTACCGACTTGAAGCTCAGGTAGGTAAATTCTTAGGGTTCAGTCATAAAGAGGCATTTTTAAAATATGAGTTGCAGTCTCTTAAAATGTGTGAACTTGATATGTGGAATGTCTCCTGTTAGTTCTGGGGACAGCAATTCCACATGCAATTGGGTTAGTAGTTCCCTTGTCCCAGTTTACCCATCACCTTCAGTTAAGTTATTCATAGGAAGAAGTTTCCCAGCACAGCAGGAGCCTGGTTGGCAAATGAGGCTCTTCCAGGCTGTCACAAGTTGAGTAATAGAAGGCTGACTGAGTAATTGGTCCCCAGCCTCTGTGCTACAACCCCCAGTACACACTTTGTCAGACTGGAAATGGGATTGCAGGCCTTGGAATTAAAGAAGTCGTTGAAAGAAGATAAATTTTAAATGTTTCCAATTCTCAAAGCTTTCCCTATCACTCTATACCAGCACAGCACTCCAACTTCTAAATTTCTGGTGGTTCTCTGTTTACCAGGTCACAGAGTTACCAAAGTGGTCTAGGAAGGCAGGAGTGCTACAGTACTTGGACAAAATTATTGGATGTTGACACAAATGAACTCAAACAAGAGACACATTGAAGGAACACTGTTGAGGAAAGACTGCATCAGTCCAAACAGCCCTTTGGAAATAAATATACAAACTCACTAGGAGTAATTTTATTTGTATTGCTATTATAAAAAACAGGGGAAATACTGTCTAGGGATTTCCAGTGCCAAAATACTGAGGCTTGTTTAGTTCTTTGTCCAATTTTTTTTGTCCTGACTGGAAGTCTTCATTGTCATGAACTAGAAAGGCAGCAGAAGGTCATTAACCCTGTGACCCAATAAAGACATGCACCTTTGGGTCCATGAGTAGCTGGCAAAGAAAAACACCAACAAAAAATCATCCTCCAACCTAGAGACTGCTAATAAAATGTACAGAAAAAGAAACTTTTATGCTAGAGGGTTCTTTCCAGTAGCCTAAGCATCTGCAGTAAATTCCTTACATGCTGTTCAGTTAAGTTCAAATCATCTGAATTATTGAATATGACAGAGAAAACCATTCTCATCTTGAAAAGAGCAGTGTGCTCCTAGGTGCTGTCGAATTCAGGGAACAGAAGTAGTGCCAGGCCCTTCTGGTGCCATCCCACTGATGTCAATGAGCTTCCATCAGCGTATCTGACAGCAGAATTTAACTCATCATTTTTATGTAAAAGATGCCTCTATGGTAGGATTAAGAAGCCAGGCCACTGCATGCTGAGTTTAAATATGTCAGTCCCCTAAGAATTAACAGTGGACAGAAGAATAATGTGTATACAGATGAAAATCCATATTTCAACCTTTTAAATTGTTTCTATATATTCTTAAAAAAATCAGATTCATATTTTAAGAAGGTGTCTTTATGTCATCTGAAAAAATAAAAATACTTGCATTTAAGTAAAAAATTAGCAAATTACTTAAGGCAAAAATAAAATTAAAATAAAAAAGATGTCTGGATGTAACTATCACACAAATGGAAAATACACTGAATAATCAGAGTTCAGTGTATAATGAAACATTCACTGTACTGTTTCATATGTAGCTTTATGTGAATGATGCCATATTCAGCCACAGACAATGAGAATCAGCTGAGATCAGAGACCAAGGACAATAATCACTGAACAGATGTTTCACCCAGCACACCTTGGAGTGACCAGGTTTACAGTCACTGTCTTCTCATTGTGATCCCAAATCCATTGTGGTAAACTCAAGCACACATGGTGATACACTTCCCTGGCATTGTCAGGATCTTCCCTGGGATTTAGTCGATCTTTTTACACTGAAAATGTTCAGGAATAATTCCCACGAGGGTTTGGCATGCAGGAAATTCCAGGGTTCACCCTGAGCAGTCTGGTGGAGTACAGGCACCCTGTTTTGAAGGGGAAAGCAGTTGGCTGCAGAGGCAGGGAACAATTTTAAAATTGGTTCCTGATGCCAAGGAATGCTTCTGATGAAGCCTAATTGTTTAAATGTTTTCATAAGCACCTGGTTTCCATTTAAGCCATCCCTACATTAGGAACCTGTGAGGCAGCAATAAAATGCAGAAGGAAGGACCATCAGCTCCTGTTTGGGATCTCATCTGAAGTTTGATATTTGTAATCCTTAACAAGCACGATGCATCTTCACATTGCATAGCAAGTGCACATTTTTGTGACATTCAGGACTATGCAACAAACAGATAAAAAGATAACTTTTTTTTTTTGAAGAAAGTATTTGAATAGGGCTCCTAAGACTGAAAATGCTCATAAATTTAGCATTATGTTAATGATCTGTTAGTCACTCCCATAGAGAACAGAGAAGAACTGCTCAGGTCAAGCTGGTTTTAATATTTATGTCAGAGATTGGTGGAAAACCAGAGTTTTGGGTTTTAGACCCCAGGAAAGTGCTTATATTGGCATGCTTACCCTTGCCTTTCCCTAAGGAAGGTGCCTAGAACTGTGTTCCTGATGTAGGTATTTAATGGAATGTGTGCACTGAGCTTTCTGGCCCAAAATTAATAAAAGTGAGGAGCAACTTGGATCTGATTTCCATACTATAGATATAACTAATATTTAATACTTTTGGCTCATTTCTAGACTTGATTTTTAATGTTTTTTTCTTTATTATAATACTGCTTAATATGCATACAATTTTTTGCACACATGACCCTCATTGAGACATAAAATCAAGATACTGGTAATTTAACATTATTATTATCAGTAGTAATAATTCCATGCCAATCTCAAAGAATACTTTCTGCCTTTTTTTTTCCCCTATCACACAAAAAAAAGAAAAAAAGAAAAAATTTCTAGCATGAATAATTATATCCTAAGCACCCTATCAGCTATGTAAACTATTTCTGCTTGATGCCTCTTCCCAACAGTTGTTCAGTCTTGCTCTGGATTTGTAGAGAGTACCTGAATCCTACTCCAGCATGTCCTCCAAGAAAAACAAACATACAAACGAACAAAAAAATGAACTTTGTTGATATGCAATTTGCCTAATCAATTAATTTTTTTTACTAGATTAATGAATTCATTTTTGCAAAATCCTGTCAGATATCTCTTTATCAATTTAGTGTGAGAATTAAAGAGGAATCTTGAATTCAGTAATCTTAAACGAGTTCAGAATTTCTATAAATCAAAAAACAAATGCCTCACCCACAGCTACCAAGAACACAAGAAACTGTATCTGATTACAGGCTTGAGCAGAAAAAAAACCTGCTAAATCTGAAACTGAGCCTGCCTTTGTAAGGTTCAACTTTGTGCCATAGCCTCAGTTCCTAAGAAATGAAAACTGCACTGGAAAACTGCTTTAGGATGCACTGTCACCACATTATGGATGTTTTAGGTTTTCCAAGAGGAATATCTAAGTGCTGTCAATCCTCTCTAAATGATCAGGATAAAAGGGACACAGATGTCTTTTTTCACTTGAGTCCACCTGATTTTATTTTTTCCAAGAGAGGATATTGCAAGGACTCTTTTGGAATGTATTCTCTCTCCTTTGTTTTTTGTTGGCAGAAATACTCAAATTGTTTTTTCAGAGGGCAATTGTCTTTTCCATGAAGAATCATTCCCTGTTAATTACTGTGAAATGTCAGCTACATTTGAGATGTTTGTAGGATTTTTCATTTTTATCTTTCAAGGCAGGATTGTCTTTTGTTCTTCACTTAGCACAGAAGCTGCTAAGCCCACTACAAAAGCAGAAGGTGTTGGAATGATTTTATGTTTCAAGTGCCATATTTTCATTAGTTTTGAGTGAATGTAGACATTGAAAACAAGCATATTGAGATATCTTCTAGAACCATAGATAGCCATAACTATTCCTGATAAAATAAACAAAAAACCTAAAATGTTTTCAATAACAAAGTGTATGCAGGAAAATGTAAACTGAGGAGGAGGAAATGCCATAAATTTCCCCAAAGATATACAATATCATTAAATTTTATTTTAAAAAAATGCTCAGATGTTAGGATCTCAATGCTTTCTTATAAAACAGAAGTTTTGATGCCATTAGACTGAAAATACCTGACTGACTTTTGCTTAAGTATAAGAACAGTTTATTACATGGCACTTGCAATTGTACCAGAGATTTAAAGTGTGTTTTATAAATTACAATATATATTTGTTAATTGGGTATAAAAAAAACCCACCAAAGTACTCAAAAGATGGATGTATACCAGGTAGAAACAATTATGACTACTATCTTATAATGAAAGATCTGAAAATATACTAGATCTCAGGATTTCGTTAAACAAAACAAAATTTTCTTCAATATTTAATTAGCAATCCTATTTTTAATCACAATGGCAGTGCAAGTTCTGTGTCAGTTTTTAAAAAATTTGATCTATAGGGTGATGAATTATTTTGGAAGAGAAGCAATTATAATAAATAGCTTGCATTCCATAGTGTGATGCATCAATTTAAGGCAGACATGGTTTCTGAACACATCCTTCAACTGAGTAAAATTCTTCTCTCCAATATGCACCTCTTAGATAAATTTGAAATGCTAAATCATCTATTTCTAAAAAAAATCAGAAAATGTTTCCAACATATTTCCAAAATTTATTGCAAAAATGAAAAAGATAGTAATATTACTGAGGGTATTATTCAGAAAATTTGGGGGTTGTTCTTCAGTCTTTTTGTGTTGTATATGACTGAAAAATCTATTACTGTGCAACAATGAAGAAAAACAATGGTGTCACGTTAAATATGATTTTAATCACTACAGAACACTATTATTCTGTTAGGTTCTGTGTGAAGGTTTTGATCATTCCAAAATGCCTCCTCTTGTCTCCGAGCATGTTGTTTCTCTGTAATGTCTCACACTCTGTTTGCTTTTTATTCTCAGATTGGCTTCACCAGCTGTTTTTCAAATCTGGGAGTGTGTTCTGGAAATTTGGTAAGCCTGAAGAGTGAACACTACCAACAGCATAAATTTTGGTTTTGTCAAAGAATCGTAGACCCATGGAATAATTTATGATGGAGAGGACCTCAAGAGCTGTGTAGTCCAACATCCTGCTCAAAGTCAGCTCAGCTCTGAGGTCAGACCAAGTTTCTTAGGTCTTCTTTTAGTCAGGATTGAAGGTGGAGGCTGCAAAAGCTCTTTGGACAACCTGGACCTCTACATGACTGCTCACACAACAAAAAAACCCAAAGCTTTTCCTTGTATCTGGTGTACACCTGTCTTGTTTCAGTTTGTGCTGCTGTCTCTTATCCACCCAGCAGACACTGCTGATGGGTCTGATGTGTGTCTTCTCACTGACTCAACCTCTATCAGATTCCCCCCACGTATTTTCCTTCTTCAGGCTTAACAAATCCAGTTTCCTCAGTTTCACCTCATGGGCCACATGCTTGAGCCTCCCCACAATAATATTACTAAAATATTTTTGCAATGAACACTTCAGATAGATCTCTTCAGAGTACGTGCTCATTATGATCTTTTTTCAAATAGAAAGATGCATTTTTCTACCCACAGGTGATGTTACTGTGAATAATTCAGAGATCACCTCTTCCTCTTGTAGATGTTTGAGTGTATCTCATCTGTGCACTCTAAGATCAAGTCTTAGTCTACATCCCTGTAGGATTTTCTGGGAGACTCTTTATTTGAGATTGTAAATTCAGTGCACAGAGAGTAAATTTACAAGTATTGCTTTTTTGGGGAAAAGTGTTCTTGTGTTCATAGCAATTACAGTAATTACCCTCACTTTACCCTCTTTTAGGTTAAATAACCCTCACAGTTCATGACTTTTCCCTCTCTCATCACACTGACAGTGTTTCCACCTTCCCCCTGAAGGGAACCCTTCTCATGCTAAAGGTTTCCTTTACTGAGCTGAGCATTCTGCCACCCGTGGAAAATTAATGTTTGGGGCAGCTCTGATTGCTCATCTGCCCAGTCTGCTGGTAAAATATTACCAGCAAATATTGCTCTCTATATGTGCCTTGAAAACACAAAAAGTACGTGGAAAAAATTCACCCAATGATCCAATGAATTGAATCTTTTGTCCTTTGAGCAAATATAATTGAATTGGCTGTTATGGTGGTTGTTTTCAATTATTGCCTCAGAATTTATTGGCTTGTCTTCCGGCTGGAGACCTTGAGAGTTAGGCAGGGAATTCTATCAGTGACTGCCTTTAAGAAAAGTGTTGTGGTAGATAGTCTTGGTTAAATTTTAATACTTAATATAATTGTAGTGTAAAGGGCATTTTGGCTCATTGCCATTGCTGAGCGGCAGCTGTCAGGAAACTCCACAGAACCCAACATGATGGTAGGTAACTGTAGACAAGGTATTGACTATTATAGCTGATAAATAAAGTCCATTAGGTCTAGAAAGTCGCTTGTCCCATCCCAAGGTGATATCTCAAGGTGTGACTTTCTTACTTGCAATGGCGATAATGCGTTACCACCACACAGTAAAAATAGAGGAAGGTTATGGCAGGGCAGCTGCAGGGGATTTGTGGGAAGCCTACACCATGTAGAGCTGGAGTTTGCACGAATTTGGCCTCTTATTTTGGTACATCCATGGGTATCCATTTAAAACTCCTGCTGGATAAATGTTGGTCTTGATGGCTGTGGAACTACAGCAGCTCAGCACAAGGCAGCACCTGAATGCAGTTTGAGGATGGCAAGAGGGTTTTGTAACTCCAGCTGCACAATCCACTCTCTGTAGTATTTTAGGTATTGAAACCAACTAATTTAAAGGTAGCATGGGCATCTTGCAAACCCCAGTCACACACCTGAGCACAGGACAGACAGACTTTTCACAGAAAGCACCTGTTCCATCCTGCTTTTCCTGCTGGTGGCAAGACTGCAGGAGAAATCCAGCCTGTGCACCCAGAGCAGGCTGTGACCTTCACTGAGAAGAGATGCTGTGAGGGAAGCAGGGTGTGAAATTGGAGCTACCTGCTGTAATTTTGCAAAATTAAAATGAGATGAGCAGCCAGTGTTCCTAGCCAGCTTCTTGCAGATCAAAGCTGGGCTGCTCTGTTCCAGCAGCTGAAGGCACATGGTACTGGAACAGACTCACGAGCTGACATTGCTTTCCTGAGAAATGCCATCCCCTTGCAAAGCTGCTGCCCTTGATAAAATGAATCAGAGGGTCACACTCCTCTCCCTGCTGAAAGTTTATCACACAGGCAGATGCTCAAGCAAAACTTTTGAGGGGATTTGCTTCATATGACATCCATCTCCTGCCAAATGTCCACTTTGATGTGCCACCTGAGTTGGCTTGTGATGAAGTCAGGACTGCCTTTTCCTATTTTTTTAATTTTCCTTTTTTCTTTTCCTTTTTTTTTTCCTTTCCTTTTTTTCTTTTCCTTTTTTTTTTCCCTTTTCCTTTTGTCCCCTTTTCTTCCTCCCTTCCTCCCTTTTCCTATTCCTTCCTTCCTCCCTTTTTCCTTTTTTAAGTGCACCATACTGTGCTCATTTGATTATTTCATAAGATTTCTTTTAAACTCATTTTGAATCTCTCTGGAATTCTCCTAGCCTCAGTAGCCTGCTGACACCCAGAGCTGGTGTGGCATGCAGTGATGTGAAAACAATAAAATCAGTAATGCCCTGTTCTTGTCAGATGGCTGCTATGGATTCTGTCTAAACCACTGCACAAAGTGCTGTATCCCCACATCAGTTGTAGAAGGACTAGAAAGGGTAAGTGGAGTTAAACCAAATTTGGAAATATTTTGTCCCTGTGAATTTGATTCCCTGCTGTCTTGCTATACAATAAAGTAGGAGGCAGACCCAGGAGGGTTTATGACATTTCCTGAGTCACTCTTGCAGCTGATTTTGGCCCTGTGCACTGTGTGAGGAAAGTGAGGATCCTTCAGAAGAGCTCAACAATACAAATCAATCATAAATGATACATTTGTAAATGTGACGGTACAAATCCAAGCGATATTAATTTTTTTGTGTGACTAATGGGGTAAATATAAGTGAGTTACCAGGAATCTCCCACTGCCCTGCCAACAGTATGATTAATTCTGTGCTAACAGGCAATTAATGATTTCTGAGTTACCACATGAAGATATATTCTTAGAATAGATATTATATAGACATTAAGTTTCACTCTGTTTTACCCAAATGCACACACCATTTTCAGCTATATTTCCATAGCCAAAAATGTTACTTCAATATATCACACAAGCATCACCTGTAATTAAAATGAAAATGGTGGCAAAATTGACACGAGGTAGGTTTGTTTTTTTTTTTTTTCTTTTTCTGAGAAGCAATACATTGTCATTTCTGGTTTGGTTCTGGTGCAAAC
Organism: Cinclus cinclus; assembly: GCF_963662255.1. NCBI lineage: Eukaryota > Metazoa > Chordata > Aves > Passeriformes > Cinclidae > Cinclus > Cinclus cinclus. Next base: position 4,649,439 of record NC_085050.1, read on the forward strand.
CCAATCCAAATAAGTGATAAAATAATCTTTAGTAGTCTACACATAATTAGAAATTAGTATTTGTGTAGTTATTACTTGATTGCTACAACAGTCCAGGGGTAATCTTTGAAAAATGTGTGTGATCCTACAGCTGATGGGGCTTTCCACAGCACATCCAACTTAGGAATGTATGTTGGGACAAGGGGGAATGGTTTTTAAATGCCAGAGAATGGGTTGGATTGGACATAGGGAAGAAATTCTTCACTGTGACGGTGGGGAGGCCCTGGCACAGGGTGCCCAGAGAAGCTGTGGCTGCTCCTGGATCCCTGGAAGTGTCCAAAGCCAGGCTGGCCAGGGCTTGGAACAACCTGGGACAGTGGGAGGTGTCCCTGCTCATGGCAGGGGATGGAACCCAGCGATCTTCAAGGCTCCTTCCAACCCAAACCTTCTATGATTCACAAAAGAGTAAAGTCATTTAACTTGGTTCATTCCAGCTATGAGCAATGAAGTTATCCACTCCATGGCTGACAATCAACAAGGGGTTTTGTTGCATTGTGTTTATTTCCTCCTGAGAAAGCCTGATAATTCCTCATCTTTGCAGGGTTTTTCAATCTTGCTGAAGTCCTGCCTACGATCCCAGGTCCCTGTCTCTCCTTTTACCTGCCCTGCAGAGACTGATCCAGGAGGTAGCTAGGGAGGAAGCCCAACACACAGAATTTTAGTCACAAAGAGGGCTCTGCTTCAGCAGCAATGGTTACATGAGGAAAGTGCTACTAAAGACTAAAAAAAAAAAAAAAAAATCTAGTTTCATCCTCACCTGTAGGGACAAACCAGACATCACAGATGAATGCTGCAGCCAGCCAGGTATGAAAAGTATATGGTGATAGCAACCCTCGTCACTTATCTTCTGAGCACTGATGCTTTCCAAGCAATTACAACTCACATCCTTCGTCAGCCAGGCATGTGCCCTAACCACTAGACAGAGTCATGATTCTTTTTGCTCCTTCCCTGTAGCCTGATGAATCTTTAATTCTTTCATTAAAACTGGAGCAGCTTCAGCAAGACTTGTCACAGCCTCTCATTTTAGTGACTAAATTTATTTCCATTAATCTGTTGCTAGCAGCTTTTTACTGCTTGTGGCTTGCTTGCTCGAAGAAGTTTTTGCTGACATGACTGTGTTGGCTGTTCATTTGCTGGCCTGTCCTTGGGTACTGGCATCTGATCTGTTGACCAATTTCATTAAGTTTAAAAGAGGGATAGAAGTTTTGCAGATAATCGAGTACTGAAAAGCATTATAAAGATGGACAGGTGAGTAGAGAGGGAAAGATTTATCAGTTTGGCAAAAAGAAGAAGAGCCAGAGCTCAAGTGTCAACCTTTCCACTTAGCAATGGGATTGTTTCATGCTGCAGCCAGGCTGCTGCTGTGCCTTTGCTTCCTCTTGTGCAAAGATATATGACACTCATTGATGGGAAGAGTAACCCAGTGAATTGCAAATTCCAACAGTTCGGGCTCTGCTCCTTCTGATGAAAGTAACTCTTTTCCTTCAGAATTGCATGCCCCAGGATGTTAAATGAGATTATGTTGTTGGTTCTTGTTTTCTACTTCTGTCTTGTTCTTACAATGTTTTCATAAAGTCATGACAATTTAACTTTTTAAGATTACTGATAACAATGGTGATTAAGTAAATGTTATTATCGCTATGACCTGTAAAAGGAAAGGAAAAATCCCAGTTGGATTCTCAGCTCTTCGTTTTCCAGTACTTTCCTACTCCTTGGGGGAAAAAACAAAACAAACAAACAAAAAAAACCCAAAAAAAGCAAAAACAAACAAAAAAACCCCTAAAAATTATTTAAAAGGGCATGGAGAACTTGGGAAATTATGTATTTGTTGTAGGAAGTACTCTAAGTAATATTTGGGGGAAAAAATATTCAAGGTTCACACTTGATACCTGTAGATGAATTAGAGAGAGAAAGGAAGCATGCACGTAGGAAAGCAAACATTGCTTTGAAAACACCTGTCCAAATACCTGATCTTGGGAGGAAATATTGATAATCTCTGCCCAAAGTTTGGTCAAAATTTCCAAAATATCTTGAAATGTACAATGATCTGCTTTTCTCTTCTCTTTTCTGTTTGTATCTCCCCATAGCACCTGGGATTTGACATCTCATTTTCTCCCATACCAATGACCAACACATTAGAGTCCTCATTTCAATAAATTTAATTTTCATTTACTCCTGCAGATATGCTATATGGTGAAAATGTTACCCAGTTTCATTTATCAAGTGCTAGAGCTGTCTTGCTTTTCTGATTCTTAAATTAACCTAAATACATCTGTACCCTGCCCCAAAATAAATTAATGTACACAGTAACTAAATTTGGAAAGGGAGGCCAATCAGTCAATTCCAATGTGAGTTTATTTATAACTTGTTGGTTCAGTCACTTGGGAAGGGAGATGAAGGCTGGTCTGGGTCTCCTCTCTCTGGCTCTCAGTGATGCTGTGCTGTCTGTTAAAGCACTGATTTAACAGCTGAGTACTCAAACTGATCTGCTTAAAGATGTGAAAAACTCAGGTGGTCACAAAAGCAAACTATGCTGTGGCTTCAAATCAAAATTTGCTCTTAGCAAAAGCAAAAGGGCTGCTTGAGACCCTCAGTAACTGAAACAGTGGGTAAGTTCCTTCAGCTGGAGAATGCCAGAATTCTCCTTTAGGAGAACAATCCTACAGTTGTTCTTTGTATTCATTGTTTTTTATAAAATATAAGAGCCACACTTATTCTAACTCTGTCATTTAGTGATGTAACTATCAACCTTGTCTTTAGTTAGGATGTAAAAAACCTACCACGACTTCTACTAGATCCCTACTCCAGTAGGAGTCCTCCATTTGGAGCTGTGAAAGGAAGTGGCTGCTCTTGACATTTCTCATGATCTTTGTCTCTTATGCTTCCGTAGTAATGGTCTCCACAGTGAGCCATCAGTCTCCATATCATCTCAACCCAGAAAATTAAACAAAACCAAAATATTTTAAGAGATCAGGAAGTAATCTCAAAGAGTACTTTTTTAACCTAATATATCCTAGAATTGTCAGCAGCTAAAGGGAAATGTAATTTCTAGATAAAACAGAAGCTTTACTGTTTTTTTCCAATTTGGGACAGTTTCTGACCCCTTCTCATGCTGGTGTAACTATTCAGTACCATAGGTGCATTCACTGTCTTCCTTAGAGGAATAAATTACACAGTATGAGGAAACTTTCCTGATATTGCAAACTCTGGCAGATATCAAATGAAAGAAGGCAACACACTACATTAATGAAAGAACAAGTACCTACATTTTGAGAAGAGTAAAACTGAGTCTACACAATTAAATAGAATATACTGATATAAAAAAAGATAGGTGTTTCTTAAACTGCCATTTCTTTGTAATCAAGAAAAAAATTTAATAGGATTATTCTGTTAGCTCAGTGATAGTGGACAGCACAGTCTTTTTTTTCTTTTTCTTTTTTTTTTTATTTTTATTTTTTTTCCACTTTTGGAACACTGCTTCAAGTTTCATTGCATGCCCAATGAATTCTTACTTCTTCAATATGGTTTTCACTGAATTTTCTGTGGCTTCCATCAGCTGTGAACAACGTCTACCTAGAATGTAACATTGCCTCTTTTTCACCCATTCCAAGAAGGTTATGTAAGTGCAATTATGAACTTTAAAGAAGGGGTAGGGATGCTTGAATGCCCTGCTGGAAGGGAAAACCATCCATCCATCCATATGGAGAAAACACATAGAAATAAAAAACCTTGAACAACCTGGTCTAGTGAGAGGTGTCCATTCCCATAATAAGGTGGCTGGAATTAGATGATCTTCAAGGGCCCTTCCAACCCAAATTGCTCCATGATTTTTTAAATGATTATTTGGAAAGAAGCAAATGGTTGTCCTTTCCTGAGCAATTTTTTTCAAAGATCCTTGGACCCCAGAGCTGAAAATGCCGGAGTTTGGAAATGTACATCTTACATAGTGAGAAAGCAAACATGAAACCACAAAAAACAAAATCAAAGCCAGTTCCATTTGTATGTTGAAGGGAGTCTAGTTCACTGAGGATATGAAATAGCTAACTAATGCATGATGTATTCAATTTGCTCTATTTTGTAATAGAGGGAAAGCAGAAGTGTTCTGAGCAGGAAGGCTCCAAGGCTTCTCTGGCAGCACTGAGGGCAGCTGGTGGAGAAATAACACCTCCTGCTGTGCCTTCTGGCTTTTATTTCTTGGGCACTTCACATCAGCTGCTGCTCCTGCCACTTATTGATAAGACAATCATTATTAGCTTATTTCTTTGGGGAGGAAGACACTTGCACAGGTTCCTTATTCAGAGCCAGAGTGTGGACCAGCAAGGGGACAACATGACAAGTGGAGGAGGATGCTGAGCCATGGAATGAGAAGGTAATTACAATTTCATAGAGCAAACAGGGGGCAACAGCAAGGGAAGAAACAAAAGAGAGTTTGTCAGGAAATCCTGGGAAATAAGAAAAAAAGTGTGGTTTTTTTGTTTGTTTTGTTTTGTTTTTTGCCAATACAACCAATTGAATCATGTCATAGGGGTCAACCTGTAGGGAATCTAACCCTTAGGGGTAAAGACCATGTCTTCCAGTAAGTGCCTAGATATAAGAAAAGATACGAAACAGATACATCAGAGAAAAGTAACACTCAAAAATATTAGAAAAGCCATAGAAATGTAGGTCTAATTTTTATATTAGACTAATAGGCTAAAGTCCCAATTGGGTATATTGCTAACAACCCTTTAAAAGAACAGAACTAAAAGTCATGTGTTTAGCTAAGGCACAGTGGAAAGGAGTTTTAAAAGATTTTGTGGGCAAAAGTTATTTCTCACACCCCAGAGGTTTTCAGTAGCCAAAAATGCTCAACAAATCATAAACTCTCCCGCAAACAACCAAACAAAATTCAAAATCGTTTGTGGTTTCTAGAATACAGCTGGAATTTAAAAACCTAACTACTTGAGGGTATTAAAAAAAAAAAAAAAACATAAGGAATAAGAGAGATAGAATTACAACTCTTTCAAGATTAGAGAAGAGAAGCTTAGTTTTCACAGTTGTCACTAAAGGAATCTGTGCAAGACTTGTGTTGCTTGAAATATTCATAAGCAATCCCAAAAAGGAAACAAATAGAGAAGTGACAAAATTTGCAGATGACAGAAAATTATTCAGGACATCTTAAACTGAAAGACATGCAAGAAATTGCAGCAGGTTTTCCTGATGCTGGGTGATAAAGAGCTGCAATTGCTGATGGAAGACAGTTCTTGTTAAATGCAGAGGAGTAAACAGGAGAGAAATTCTCACTGTACTTAAAGAGAGGCAACTGTTAAATTAACTTTTGCCAGTCTGAAAAGGATCAAAGAGTCACTGTTTCTGGTCTCTTCAGAAATCCTGCTCAGTAATAAAGAGCTTTCATGAAGGCAAATAGAGCACTGCTGTTAAAAATGGCAGAGACTAAAACACAAAAAGCATTAAGGGAAAAAATTTAAGAGAAATACTTTGTGCCTGTTTAGAAATTCTTTACCTGACTTGGAAAAGGAATAAAAAAAAAATAGATAAGAGCAAAGTCATGGAAAAAAACTTCTCTATAAAGTATTTTGAGTAATTTTGCAAATTTAAGCAAGTATTTGGAGATTTTTCAGATGATAAAAGTGGAGAGTGAGACAGAGTCCAAGAAAATCATATGCTGCATGAAGAAAGAGAATGAGGAATGGTCAGCAGAAAATTATTTCATTATTCACTCTTAAAAACAGAAACTATCCAAGTAAGCTGCTGTAAAACTGATAGAAATAATAATTTTTTTTCACCCAGTATAAGATTAGACAGTGGAATTCAATGGGTTTTTCAGAGGGTCAGAAACTAAATTGGTTCAAAATCAGACACATTTTTAGGAGAGAGTTCTTGTGGCACCTGCAATAAACCCACCCTGCAGCAGAGATTGCAAAGGATGAAGGAAGGTGAGAAGGCTGGAGAGACACAGCCCTCTGAACACTGCTCTGGTGCTCTGGGCAGAGTTTTTAGGTAACACCTTAGGACCACAAGCATAATTACAGGTTTCAGCTCCTTCATCACTTGTTGATTTAAACAGCAGTGTCACAGAATTCCTGAAAAGCTGCCCCATATCTTTAAAGGAATTGCTTCCCATATGGCTATTCATTATTTGTTTGTTTGCTTATTTAATGCATGTGAAAACAGTCTTTGAGTGTCAAAGAGACACAGTAGATGCTTTCCTAATCCATTAAAATCCATGCACCAAAATCTGCTTCTCCTGTGGTGTCAATGGCTTGGAACAGAAAGTTAACTAGTTTGGGGTAAGTTATTTTCTTTCTATTTCAATAGCTTGATTAGATATGTTGAACTCTAAAAAGTCCCCTGGCAAAAAAATGTATTCTGTTTTCACTGTTTGCTGCTATGTGTTTTATCTATCCCAACATATACTTATCTCATGGACCCCTGAAAAGCTTTTAAAATGATAGTGATGAGTACTGCAACTTTCCCTGGCCTGCCTTTTCTGACTGCTTGGATAGACATTAATCCTGTATTTCAGGAAGTAGTAATTCCTGTATTTTGCAAACAGACTGAAGGTAAATTGACAAATTAAATTCTCCATGTATTTTATAATAGAAAAATGCAATACCTAGTGAATCCTTGCAATGCCTTAAATCCCTCATAAGTACTTGTAAACTGTGATTTAATACCCTCTTCACTGCCTTTCACTGGTCTAAATGTGTTCAGCTCTTGAATCCCTTCCTAGTAAGGGTCCTTCTGTTTGGAGGAAGCTGGGAAATTGTTTAGATAAGCAAAGGAGTGCTCACAGCGTTGTCTCGGTGAACTTTCTCTTCGTTTTTGGAAATATTCCAGATTCCAATTTAAAGTAAAGGGCACCAGACTGAGCTCAGGGGGGTAGAGAAGGGAATTAAAAAGACTGATTCAGCTGCAATAACAAATATAAGTTTACCCAGGATTTAGCTTTGGCAAAGTGCTCCAAGTGGTTTCCTTAGGCAGTCTAAGGAGGAATGGTTTATTTGAACAAGTTCAAATGATGAAATATCTTAACACTGGGGTTATTCATCATATTTACCAGGAACAGAGAAACACTGATTTAGTAGATGTGGCACGTTTTGCATGTAATACACTACAATCACACAGTTTTGTGCTTCCTGTACTGCAGTGAATTTTGCACACAGCAAACGTTCCCCATCAGCCCTCCTTTCTGTTCTTCCCTCCATTTCAAACCCCTGTACTTCCAAGAATAAACGTTCTGTTACTTCTGTAGTGAGTTAAAGAAATCCATTTTTCTTTCCTTTTTACTAATGTGAGCAGGAATGCTACAAAATACTGCATTCATCTTAAACCTGCTTTCTTACTATTTACATTTGCAGCAAATCAACCCTTGGTTTCAGAGTCCCTGATAAAGGCTTGAAGACACACACAGCTGGCTGTATACTCCATGTTTTCTAACAGCAGAGGTCTTGGCTAACCTCTTTTTCAACTTTGCTCCAAAGGGCCTATTAATTTAGATGATTCAGATCTGTGGCTTTCCATTCTCCTTGGAAATAGTAGAACTGTTTTCTAAATTGTAGCCAAACTGCTTTTATGGCTACCTATGTTTCTTACCACCAGTGCCAGGAACTGGTGTTCCAAGAAAGAAATCCCAGATACCACTGAAATGAGTGGATTTGCTTCTTTTCCAAGTAAAGGCAAAGGGAATTTCATTCCAACACAGCACATCAGAAGTGCTCAGAAGATCAAGTTTTGGCCTCTAATTTGATGTGACCTTCTCTCGCTTCTTTCAGATGTTCCCTAAATTGAATCTCATCTTGTAATTATTGAATGGCTCAGTCCTTTTATGTTCATTTTTTTCCTCTGTCCCATTTCACAAATGGAATCAATTGTTGCCAAATGATGCAGAGCTGTTTGGAGTAAGAGTCTTGGCATTAACAGTCCTGGCAGTCATGTCAGATTTGTTTAGTTTCTCTTCTAATCTCTGCATCCAATCCCAATTTCACAATTCACCAATCTAGAAGGCTTAAAAACACTCAAACAAAAAAACCTCACCTGACACTTAAATGGTTTTATTTCTTCAGTGTAATTATTTTCATTCTGATTTATTCTCTCCTTTTGCCTTTTTTCCCCTGAATTGTTGAACTGCCTCTGTTGCCTTCACCACCTCTATGTGCCACCCAGCACATGCTGATGTAGCGTGGACACAGTGGCATAACTGACCTCTTTGCTGTGCCTGAAAATCTCTTCCAGAACAAGAAGGCCATGTTAAATCAGTTGGTCCAAATGAATTTAACTCCACTGATACCTTACTTGAAAAATACCTGGCACTGAGATTAAAACACTGACATCCACCAGGGTCTGGTGCTTCCCAGTGGAACTATTGTAGGGAAAAACACTGAGGATGAAAGACCCAGCTGGACAAATCACAGCTGCTGCAGACTTCACTGTACAAGATGGAAAACCTTTGAAATTGGTCCCGCTTGCAGAGAGGCAGCATGTTTCAATTGTGTCAAAAGCACAGTTCAATTATTGCTTTATTAAACCATCTATTTTGAATAGGCTTGTATCTTATTGGTAAATGTTCTGCATAGTTCCTCTGCAGAAAGCAGGCTACATAAATAAATAAAAAAAAAAAAAAGAAGGATTTTGGATTAATGCTTTAGAAAATTTGGGGCTAATTCTGAGAGATTTTGAAATGGCCATTTCTCTTTATCTGGATGGATATTCAGCTCTGGGAATCCGTACAAGATCTCTGTCAATCTAGGATTTAGCAAGATTAACCTCGTTTCAAACCAAGTTTTAAGACTGACAGCTCCTTTTTATCTCTTTAAGCTATTACTGCTAGTTAGTAGAAGCTTTCTCAAACAGAAAATAACAGCTTATTTTAATCCTGATTCAGGAAAAGTTAACTTCATACCTTCAGTCATGTTCCACAGATATCTAAACAGAGTCCTAAAGGTCATTCTGAGTAGAAATCCTAGGTCATGGCCTTCATAAACTTCTTATAAAAATATATAGTCTTCCATTTCAGTAATGTGCCAAAAAATATCAGCACTGAAATATCAAATAATGGCATTTTGTAATTAAACATTAAAACAAGGCAAAAAAAAAAAATAATGGGTAGAATGTATAACAATTGCATCCCCTTTTCTTGACATTAACAATTCTCATCAGATTTGGTTTTGAATGATATGCATTTGTAAGCATTGGAGTAATTTTCTGAGCACATTTCTGAGCTAAAGGCTGTCCAGCTCTTTCTGGTTCATCTGCTGACGAGATCCTTTAATTTGACTGTTTTTCGTTTAGCTTTTCCAAGCAGGAGCAGCCATGGTTAAGCAAGCTGACATTCCATTCCACCATTTCAGAGAGGACTCATGATTCAGGAGACAGGTCAGTAACTATTGCTAAGCAGATGTGTGTTATGTTGGACAACCAGAAATCCAAACAGCAATAATGATAGATGGAGCAGATAGAACTTTGCTAAACTAATCTACATATTCAATGTGTTCATGGGAGATTTATTTATGATTACAGATGTTTTATATTCTGCTTATTGTTCTCATAGAGGAAGAAAGTAGACATGAGCTCTCATGTTTGGGCAAGTTTGATTTCTGGTGTGACTTCAATGGTCTTTGGTCCTTCGTGTCCTTAAGCACAATCTGTCTTTAATTCATCTTGTGCCTGTTTCATGCATTTGTACAATTTTCTCATACTGTACTATTTGCTTAAATCCTCTTCCATTAGCTCTCTGAATTTTGACAGATAGCAGTTTTGAAATACAAATAACAAAATAAGATTTAAAAAGCAATTTACATGCCATTAACTTCCCCCACAATTAATGAGCAAAAGCTTCTGGACATTCGTAACATCAAATTTCAGCAACCATAATTAAGTGTAGGTTTATTTATCTCATTACACGAGCAGTCTAGCACTGGAGTGTGATGCTACAGTGAAATAACACTGAGCTTCAGGTCTTGCTGACGACTACAGCTGTAGGTTTGTTTTTAAACTATAATTTTTGTGTTAAGTTTCCTTTTGCCTTTATCCCAGCCTAGCTTTCTGCCTAGTATATCAGCTGTCTCATTTAGTTAGAGATTGTCACATGGGAAGGAACATATATGATACATGTAGACATATATTTGTGTCCCTGACCATGCTTTACTGGGCTGGTCTTTTCTCAGCACACATGAAAATAAATGTATGTGGTGCAAAACCTACAACAGATGAAGTTACAGCCTGCAATAGAGGTAAAATAAATGGGAACAGATAATTAAAGAAATGGTTTGAGAGAGACTTTTCTGGGCGATGCATGAAGGCTGAGTAATTTCCATATATATAAAAAAAAATATTCACAAAAATTTCAAATCCACATGTAAAGGTCTAGGTCTGTTTGTCTTCCATTTTCCTGGCTTTAAACAGTGACTTGGTGTTTGGGAACTAGGAAAATTATATTGGTCTGAACTTCATCTAAGTGTTTTGTGGAATGAGTCTCCAGTTCTGCAATGATTTTTATTCTTCGATTCCTGTAAACAGCTGAGTAAGCTAATAAATATGTAAAGGTGATTCAATTAAAAATGGCATTGAAAAGCAGGAAAATCCAGAGTTATATGAATAATTTCACACCCCATGCAAAATTGCCAAATTTTATCAGCTAGCCTTGTGTAAAATGAAAATAGCATTTCTTGACAAGTCAAGCAGCATGCATAGGCTGAGAGGCCAATTTGTCCATTCTGCTGTGTAAATACAATTGGGAAGCAGAATTATGGGGGGAAAAGCCTGTGGGGAACTTGATATAAAGCTTTAATGCAGGATAGGACACATCTCTATGTTGTTTAAATGTTAGATATGTTAGATGTCTGAGTCCATGCTAGGAATTGGGTTTTCCAGTAAATGGCCCATCACACACTACCATGGATCTTTTACACAGACTGGGTGAATTTCCCTCTGAGGATTCTTTTATTTTTTTTTTTTTTCTTCCCAGTGGTTATAAAGGGAACATCTGCTAAGCAGTTCAGATGTACTCATCTAACTTTTAGATGAGTCTGGGTTAGATTACTTTCTCCCTTCACCCTCTATAAACTCTTTCTGGGTAACTCAGAGTATTTATAATTGTCTTTGGGCTCTGAACAGAAAGGTATTGACAGGGAAAGAGAAAAAATCATCACTAACCCCACTGTTACTTGCTGTATTTGCTTCCTTGATGTGTTTCTGCTCTCCAGTTTATGGATGCTTTTGTAATGCAGCCCAGCAATAACATACAAACATTTTGCATATTATTAAATATTATTGTTTCTTTTTTTTTTTTTTTTTTCAGATACACTGAGGAATTAAAACATGAGTGAGCACTATCTAAATGCTGGTGGTGTTATCCAAAGGTATGTCAATCATACACTTGGAGATGAAAAGAAAAAAAAATACTGTATAGTTTGATAAGGACTAAAATCAAGGAGAATCATTTTCCCTTGACCATACATTAAGCAAGAATAAAGCAGAGGCCTTGTTATGGAAAGTATATGTTCAAGTGTATTGAATTTTTTAAAAGGCTTTTTAACAGAGAAAAAAAGATGCAAAGAGTAAAAACCTATGTTCAAGAAGAAAGACTTGTTGAAGTATAAAAAGGCAATTTGCCAAAAGAATTATGTTTCTGAAGGAAGCAGTGCATGCCAATTTTTAATCCAAAGCAAAGTGTCTGTAGCTGAAGTCTTAACTTCTGGAACAAAGGGACTGTATGCTACATAACACTTGTAAAACAAGCAAGTAATCTCTGCACATGCCTGTGCAAGAAATGAATGGAACAGTGTCAATTTATGAATGAGTACCAGTGAATCCTGAACATTTTTAATTAGCTGGTTCAGTTCCACTACAAAGAAGCACGAACAGGACAAGGATGGAATGGTAATAAGAACCTGTACTAAAAAATAAACCCCAAACCCCCAAAGAAACACTGTCGACATTCTTCAGCAGAGCAAACCTGATATTCTAGACCTCCTCCAAACTTTCATGTATGTCCTTGGATGCAGTCCTTATTAACAGAGCTAAATATATGAATTGGTTCATGTTCTTGAATTAAGAAAGGAGTGGGACAGGGACCAGACCATGTTGTGGAGAGATGAAGGCAGGCTGAGAGAGTTGGGGTTGTTAAACCTTGAGAAAACAAGGCTCCAGTGAGGTGTTGTCAGCACTTTCCCATACCTAAAGGGGCTACAAGAGAGCTGGAGAGGAATTTCAGAAGGGAATGTAGCAACGGGACAAGGGAGTGATAATGGTTTTAAATGGGAAGAGGGCAGATTTAGATTAGATCTTTAACTTGTGGGATTGGTGTGAACATTCTTCACTTTGGTGTGAACACTGAACAATCTTCAGCCCTGAACCATCACTACCTGAAAAGACATCAGTTGAATTCTTCAGTGAGTGGCAGATCTGGTATGGTGTGCCCACTTGGAGTATTTGGGAGAATTATCTGATTGGTTTTAAGAGGCTGGGCTAAACTGGAAGTGTATCACAGAATCACAGAGTGGTCTGGGTTGGAAGGGACTTTAAGAATCATTTGGTTCCATCACCACCCATCAGACCAAGTTTCTTAGGGCCCCATCCAGCCTGGCCTGCCCACGCTGGGTCGTTCTGAATCTCAAGGCCAAGGAACACAAATCAAACCTTAAAGGTGCTCTGAAATTTACTGAGTAAACTGCAGGCACAAACCTCCCAGCTGGTGTGAAAGAACAGCACAACAACAGAAAACATTTCTCCCTTGCCAAATTTGAAAGAATATTCTTTCCTAGATGAAGTGGCTCAATGTTTTGCTTTGGTGGAAGACGTAAAGGCTATTTTTGTACTTCTGAAGAAAGCAACTTAGAGTCAACTGCCAATTGCAGCCCTTTGGGGTATTTGTTTTGCCAGCAGCAGCTTCATACAGAGTCTTGGCTTATCTCCTCCTCACCTCCACAGTGTAGGCTGTTATTGCCAGACTGCAGATAAACTCAGCTTTGTCTCAGGAGACTGGACGCTGCGCATGAGATGGGATAAAAGGGGAAGAAATCTCTTTCTGAGACCTATATGTGATTAATCGCTGGCTGATATTCCCTCCACTTCTTCATAAATTTGTTGCATAAGACTCCTGACTAACGCCCTGAAGGGCTGTAATTTGTAACAAATTTGAAGTGAACAATATTGTTTTAAAACAAAACAAGTAGCATATAGGAACAGAAGCCAGTAAACACACACGGGGCAGGTCCTGTGGAAGTAAATTGGCAAAAATTAAATTTGATTAGGTTAATTATACTCAGAAGGGCTTTTCCTTCCTTAAAGAAAATCCGTTTTGGTTCCCTGTAGATATGGATAATGCTTAATGGAGACTTGTGAGTATTGGAATATAGTTACTCTGTGGCTGTCTGTTCTCAATGGCATAGTCATAGGTGTGGGAAAGCCCTAAAATAAAGCAAAATGCAAAATTCAAAATTCTCTACTGCTACAGCGTAAGTATTTCCCAGTGCCTATCTCTCAGCTTTCCATAAAACCATAAAATACCAATCTATCAAAACTACAGCATTGCATTCATGACATGCACAGCTGGCTCCCTACAAAGCAACAGCATTACAGATGAAAGATCAGGCATAAGTTTTCCAACATTTTAGAATGCATTTCATACCTAAACATTTCTTGTCAAGAAAAATATTCTTGATCTCCTGCCTGAGGAAACACAGGAATCTATTAAATTTTAGGTTGACAAACTTTTAGCTCTATAAAAGTACATGCTCTCTAGAGGTCACATCCCTGGCAGTGAACCTGCCTTGCCCTAATTAGAATGAGTCTCAAGACACATCTCAGCCAAGAGCAGGTTTAAGTGTCCGTGGTTCCTTGGACCTGACATTGCAAAGTAATGTGCTTTCAGAAGTCAGTTCAGCTGCCTTTTTCACGTAACATAAAAGTCTTCTGGTTAAATTATTATTATTTTTCAAAGATTTCTGAATATACACAAACATTTCTCATTCCTCATTCCCAATCTGTGTATTGTCCTTTTCTCAAATGACACATCACACCACTGTATTGGCATTTCTGAAAGGGGAAACTGGATTTTCTAGCATGATTATCTTCTTTGCAAGCCATATCCTTTCCTAACAGTTGTTGAAAATACAATTTACCCACTTGCATGAGCACCTAGGCATGTGGTTAGTGATCAAGTTCATTCACAGGCTCTGCATTTACAGGAAAGAATAATGCAGCACAAAACTCAGTCTAAACACGTTTTCCTTCTGCTTGACACAGGCTTTTGAATTTTCATATAAAACATTTTACCCTTCCACAAGTATACAGAAGAATGGATCTGTGGTTCAAGATTTTTCTTGACACAGATGACAGCAATTCCCAGACTTAAAACTATGGAGTTTTAGAAGTTTTTTTCCCCTGATTGAAGGGTATTTGGGATCCTATCTGATCTCACCTAATGTCTATTTTAACCACTTCACAGGCACTACACAAGATCATTCTATGTTCTCCTTTACAAGTTTCCCTCTCTTCAAAACTTACCAACAAAAATGCGTTCTATCTCAATCTTTAATTATTTTAAATTTATAAATCTAAATTAAGTTTCTGTGTCTTTGATTACAAGATTGCTCATTTTCCCATTCCTATTTATATTCTGCATTATTGAAGGAAGGTAATTAGAACTACATTATATTGCTAACAAGATTGCACCAATGATTAGAATGAAGAGTGAGAGTGCTTCCCTAATGCTGGTGAAAGGCTTGCAACTAAAGGGTCTTCAAGTTTTGCAGAAGCAAAACCACTGGATATAACTTGTGTTTCATCTTGTTTGTCCAGCTGTAGAACAACTTATAGAAGATTCTTGCCAAGCCAAGAATGGACCCAAACATTCCTCTTGGTCTGTAGCTTTACTTCTTTCACAAAGCTTTGGGTAATCATGGTGTCCTTTCTGTCAACCTTTCTGAGCAACATGAATTGAAGAACAGACCTGTGACATCAGCTCCCCATTTCTTTCCTTTCCCTAAACTTGTTATTACCCAGCTCCCTGGGACATTTCCAGAGATTACATGTCAGTACCTTTTTTTGCTTTTCCATTTGTAATATATTTTAGACATCAAAATGTACTGTGAGATGAACACAGATTCCTCCTCCCCCCTCCCCCAGAGGTTAATATGAGATACAAAGAAATTAGGGGACATCTTTATGTCACAAGTGAAATCTGTGGTACATCTGGGGATTCAGCTTTGAATTCTCAAATTCCAGACGACTGACTGGCAAAATACACCCAAAACTTCCTTACAGCTGGCAGTCTCAGCTCTGTGTTAATGAAGTATTGAATGTGGAAGGTACCAAGGTGGCTTTTAACTCAAATAACTCTTTATCTGATTAAATGAAATTTTTCTTCAAGTATCCAGACAGCAATCAAACTGAATCCAGAGAAAAACAAACAAACAAAAAAAATCCAATAGGAAAGGTCTGATTTTCTGGGGAATATAATATGATCTAGAGTGGACTACCTACTATCTTATTCAGAAATGCTCTGAAATATTTAAAATCTATTTGGCTGATTCTGCCAGAGAGTCTGGGAATTCATTAGGATAGAAAAGTATTTGTGTTCTGCAGGGAATAGTATAAAATGGATGGCCACTGCTACCTATGAATAAGTTATTTGTCGCATTTGAGTCATAACATATCACAGGATAATAAGGAAAGATGTGCTATTTTATGTGTTTAATTTACATATGTAAAACTGAATTGAGCATTTCTTTGCATACCCTAGCACAGTAAATAACAGTAGATTTGTGATAACAGCTGTAGCCACAGCAGGTTCATGAATTACTATGTAATGTGTCCCTGTACAATCTCAATACAGCCCATTTTTCTTCTCCCTCTTTGCTGCTGCTCTAAATTCTTTATCTGGGAAGTGGAGACTAAATATAGCATTCACTATGCCTTGAACAGCGAGGGATGGATAGACTGAAGATGGCTTTGAAGATTATATAGCTATGATTGCATGAATATTCATATTTGAAAAAAGAATCGTGGGGTATTCCACCAGAAAATGTTGTGAGCCCTGGGTCACTGGATAGGAAGGAAACTTCTCACGGGGGCAGAAGGGATGCATCAGGATTAACACTCTCTTCTCTTTTGCTCATCAGTGTTTCCCTGGTTTTTATGATCTTTTCCTAAACACCCTCAACCCCTTCAGAGGTAGGGGTAGAAAGGATATTTGCCCTTGTAGGACCTTCCTCCACAGCCAGGTGGTCAGGAAGGTTAGGCAAGAGCTGGATGTGATGTTGCCTGCTCTGAGAAGTTCATTTATTTTTTCAGTCCTGTATAAAGTTTCCAAAGAGGTCGGGTAATAAAACATGAATTCACTTTTCCTAGATCAGATCTCTAACCATTAGGCTAAGATTTTTCTATACCCTTTATCCACTACCAGTAGAAGGGAATTTAGGAGAAGAAGAATTAGGAACTTTCCCTAGAATGGAAAAGATAGCAGCTTTAATCTCTTTAATCCCCTCTCTTTAAGATATATATGTTTAAATCCATAACAGAGGACAGACAAGTGATTCTCACTTGTTCTATCCAAGACATTTTCCAAATCTCTGGATATTTCATGTGTTTTTTCCTCAGAATTTATTTTCTGTTTTGTTCTTCTGCTGCGATATATTCCTCTCTTCTGTTCTTATATTGGTCACTTGGGCTGTTGGATTTTGTATCCTGTGCCAGAGGCTTCCAGCTTAAGGCTGAGAGTCTGACTCTCTTGTGCTGTTGTACATATTCTATAGGCAGTAGAAATCACAGTGCATATGAGTTTATCTTTCATTGTCAAGTTCCCACACTGCAGACAGCCTTATGCCACAATGTGAGCAATTTTTTTAGGGAAGTTTCATGGAAAAATAGGAGAAAAGCACAAAAAAAGTTGGAAATTCAGTAAAAAACTCAGGTATGATTATTCAGTGCACCCTGAGATAGCTATGTCCCTTTCCCAGGAATCATACACTGAATTTTACGTTTTCTAAAAATAAAATTAATTGAGAATTTGCAGTCAAATCTTATTTTGCATTTCATAAAAGAATGACCATATTGCTGTGAGTTTTGGTGAACTGCTGGTGGGAAGCAAGAAGATTTTCAATCAACATTTCTGGAAAGAAATTTTGAGGAAATTTTTGCATGGGAATTAGTCAGGGCTCCCAGTCACACAGGTGAGATGGTTCCCCACATTGGCATGAGGATTGGGAGCCAGCTCCCCAGTGAATTCACGCTGGCCAGGCGGACAGGTGGAATAGCACTGGGAAATCTGTGATGTCCCTGGGACAGGGCTGCCCAAAGACATGGTCCTGCCATGTTTTACTGAATACTGTCACAAACCATGCCAATTTTAGCTATTTTCTGCTGATTCCTAAGGAGTAGGTATGACTCCTCTAGCACAAAGGCTTGATATTTCTTATGTGATTCTTATTTTTTCCAGTCTGTTTGTGGTGGGTTTTTTCCCAGGACGGTAATTTTCTTCCAAGAAAAATTTACAGATCTGAACTTCTGTAAAATATTTTTTTCCTTTCTCCTTAGTGTTCCTTTCCCTCATACAAAGAAATCTGAAGTTGAGACCCTCATTTGTAATTTGAGGGATGCTTTTTGTTGGACTTTTTGCAAAGGTTTGGGTTTTACCATTTTATAATGCACTCTGCCATCAATTAGTGGTCTTCACAAATGAAATAGAGAAGTTCTGATGGAAACTGCAGGTTTATATGGACAAGAAATACTCAAATAGATCCTAGTTAAAACTACCAGAGATTTAGAAAAGAAAAGAAAAGAAAATGAACCCTGTACTTAATGGCTTAATCCAAATCCTTTGGGATTACAATGAGACCTCCATGGGGAGATACTGCACATCTGCTGGATAGGAGGATTTATTCATTCTTCTGCAGCATCTGGTTCTGGCACACATCAGGGAAGATGAAAGTTTATAGGTCTGATCCAGTATAGTAATTCCACTGCTCCACAAAATCGGGACAATTATATTAATTTCTTCTTTTCCAAAGCACTGTTTCTCAAGTGAGATACTAAAACATGAAAGAACAGTGACTGCCACATTCTTAAATGTCAACTGATAACAAGAACACCTATTAAACACTAATATGAAGATCCATACCTAATTAATCTGCCAATTACGATGAAAAAATAACATAAGCAATTAAGTTTTAATTATGTCCATTAAAATATTTTAAATGCAATTTACTTGAAAATGATGATTAGGCTTTAACTGAGATATTTCAAAGCAGCCACAAGTTACTAACCAACCCAATTCCAAAGTGTCAATTAGCAAAGTTTTGATACTTTCTTACTGATATTCAAATGGTGTTTGAAATGCCAACAAAACACTTTAACACATCTAGATGCCTGATAGGTTAATAAAATGGTAATAGAGTGCTTTCCCATGTATGATTTTAAATTAATGGCATTATATCTAAGCTTACTTCAACAGTAGCAATCTAATTTTTAATTACATTACAAATGAAAACTTGCAACATTAAGTCTATAATTAAAATCTTAATTGAATCAGGAAGTCATAACAATAGAAAGGTTGTTGAAAAGTGCATTTATTTTATTATTTGTGATTCCCTGTTTCCTTCAAAATAGAAATAATATGCATATTATTCATTACATTCTTAACCCATATTATTTAGAATTAATGGGACTCTCTACATTTAATAAAATTAAAGAAGGATCAGGCCATACCTAGAGTGTCTCTGTTTACTAAACAAGCATTCAGTGCATCATTTTCCTGGCCCTGAGACTTCTTAATTTAAGGAATACAGGACATTAACATAGATCAAATTTGCCTGGGTTTGCAAATCCTGCTTTTTAGGTTTCTGTGTCCAGGGAGATAAAGGTAGGAGATCCTCCTGTTCATGGCTGAATAAGATCTTTAGAACTCAGTGTTTATGAATTGCAGACATGATGGAGTTATCCCACCCTTCTTATTATGGCATTGGGTGAGGAATAAAATGTTTTCATCATATCACTATTGAATCATTTTCATTTATTACACTGAGGCAGTGAATGATGTGCTAATTTTAGCATGTTAATAAAAACATAGTGCATTGCATTCTAAACACAATCCAACACAAATTCTGCTGCAGTAGCAATAGCAGTTCTCTTATCTGTACTTTAGGCAACTTGTAAAATAAATATTTTAGACATTAATCAGTCTCAATTCTGTTCCAAAATTTATTTTTTTTCCTGTATATGCTGTTTTTAATAGGCTGTCTTTCTGAACAGAAGCACACAAGAGATACATTAAGATACAGCCTGGGAGAACCTCTGCTTGCTAAATTATTTACTTCATTATTTTCTTTTCTCATTTAGTAAGGAAAAACCCATCCTGAATTCCTGTAATACAATTAGTAGTTTTAGGCTATGCTGTTAAAACATGCTGTAGATTGATAATGCTTGAATATTTGGATTTTAGCCTCGGTGTGTATCAGCATGTAGTAACCGGATATTATTTGAATCAGACAGCACGTCCTCTCATCCAATTTGTATTTTAATAATCTAGAATTCATCTGTGGGACAAATGAACATGAGATGAACCAGAGAACAAAAAGATAAATAAAGCAATAATAAAACACAGAGGTAAACACATTATGTAAATTGCACTGTTAAACTCATAATCTGTAGGTTTGATTCTCCTTTCATCCATTTTTTTCCCCTTTTGATTTCTTGCTGGCTATGTAATTTGTATAATTTTTTTCTCACTGGGATGCAAATCATGACTCAGCTAGCAAAACAAGAGAAAAGCAGTAGGATTCAACTCACAGGTTATAACAGTGCAATTTAGGTGAGTGATAACAAAACTCTACATTTGTGGTGTGACACTGAAATTATTCTTCTGTGAAAAGGAAGTGAGAAAGAGAGGGGTTTAAGCAGCACCAAAAGCAGTCTGGGTTACACAGAAGAACTCTTCCTCTGCAGAGAAGTCATGGATTAGAACATTATGGGAATTTCTGCAACCTGTAACTCCATGTTTCTAAGAACAACTTAGACAAATGTTCATTATGAACTTTTATGATTAATTATCCCATCTCTGTGCCTGAGTGTATTTAGCACAAATGACCTCTTGAAATTCCATCCTGACCCACTTTCATTGATAAATATTTTTTAAAAATTTACTTTAAAAAAAAAAATAAATATTTTGCAAGATACTGATATGAGCAAAGACTGTAAAACCTGATGAAAAAATAAATACACATATTTAAAGTATCATCATCCAGTAGTCTGCATCTGAAACAAAGGCGTTTCAAATTCAGAAGAAGAAAAAATAAATAAGAGAAACCTTAATTTGTATCAGTGCCTCAGACAGGAAATCGGGACAGACAACTCATAAAAAGGGGTCAAATGGGCTGGAAGTGGTGATTCATCTTTCAGTTACTTATCAATGTATAAAAAATAGTGTCGGAAAGATATCAGGCTGTGAAACTTAACCTAAGAAAGAATAATTATGAGAGATCTCAGTCATAAAAGTGATAATCATGAATGAATTATAAGATCAGTGGAGACAGCTTTTTGTATGGGCAGAAAGACAGTTTTGAGAAAATGCCTGAACAGTTAGTCATGTCTGTTTTCAATTTGAAAATTCAAGTGATGGAAGGTATTAGGGGTGGAGGAGAAGTGGTGGTAAGCTGGATGGAGGCATTTATATAGAATGTGTGTGTGTATAAATATGTATATACACACACATTCACCATCTCCTGTCTGTGACAGTACTCTCACACAGCACCACAGAAAATTCATTTCTCCAGTTCCTCACCTGCTTCCAGCCCCACTTGAATCTCCCCCAGCCCATACCTTCTGGGCAGTGGTTTGAGGCTGTTTCGTACAATGACCAGCCACATTTTGTTTAGGATATTATATATACCTTTTTTTCCACCAGTCAGGCATGGCTGGCACCTCAGGATCAGGGAGACTTCTGCAATTCTAGAGCCAACTCCTGGTCTAACCACCACCCAAATGTAAAAAAAAAAAAAAAAAAGGGATGCTCAGAAAGCAGAAGCAATTAATTACTTGTGTTCCTTTATCTTATTATTTTTTATTATTTTCTCTTGATGAACACAAATAAACGCAATTTACCTGCAGCTAGGGAAGAACATGGGGAACAAATTACTGGATACAAAAAACCCCAAAAACAAACAAATAAACAAAAAAGGAAAAATTAATGTCTTTTATTCTTATGAGTAAAAAGCAATGATAAGCAAAATCTATTTCTCTTTACTGTTGAACATGTAATTATTTTCTGCTTTTAAAAGGTATAAAATAGATATTTGCCTTTTACTTTTTGAACCTTCAAATGATCATTTTATTATTTTCTCTTCCCTTTCATTTTTACCAATTTTAGAAATGGATTTAATGATGATTTCAAGATTTTAATCAACTTGAAATTTATTCCAGTTTAAAAGAATTAAAACGTTTCATTCGTGCCTGTGTTATTTTGTAAATCAAAGGAAGATATGATATGATAACCTTTTAGATTTTTCTACAGATCAGCTTCAACCCAAAAATTTCCTATTTTCAGTGAGATATAAAGTCTCCACTGCACTCAGTATCAACTGACTGCATAGGTACCACCTGAACAATGTATGGCAACAATGATGACAACCCAAATCTCACACTTGGAAGCAAACTGCCTTAATCTGTATTAAAGTGCTAATTATTTGATTTCTGAAGCTGGCAATTAAGTAGAGCTTCAAGGATTTCTATGTCAGCTGCTGGTAAACATTCTTCAAAGACTCACCACAGCTCATCAGAAAAAATCTCCTTGGTGATACTGAACACTCTGTTGCAGATATGCCTCAGCATTATAAATCAATGTATAAAATGAACTTAAATAGGGTGTTTGTCTTTGAAAAGAATACATTTTAAAAGCAAAAAAAAAAAACAACAAAAATCCTTGGTAGGTACAACCTAAAACTCAAAATATTCAAAGACAAAAAAAAGAATTGAGCTGAGTTTGGAGATATTTTAATCAGTGTAAGTCTCTGCACTCTTCCTAAGAGATGATTAACATTAGCAGTTTTCATGCAATGATCTGAATAATGCCATTTCTTCATGTCAAATAATCTGTCCAACAGTACTTAAAGAAGAAAATGCCACATTCCACTCCATTATGACAGTTTTAAAATATTGATTAATTTCTTGGTTTTTGTTCAGGAGGTTGAGAAAGTTAAAGAAGAAAAACGAAAGTACAGACAACTTATTAGGGAATCACAATAAAAAATTTAACACTAGATACTATTACTTATAAAAGAGATGCACGGAAAAAAAAAAATCCTTGGCATCATGATCTCTACCAGTACAAGCAAATCTCTGAATAATACTGTAATGAAATTTTGCAAGAATACAAATTGAAGCCGTGTTGTAAAACTATCTTGAATATGGTGCTAAAATGACTTGATGTCAGAATTGTGTATTCATCTAGCTATTAAACTTTTGATTTTCAGGAAAAAATGGTAGATAGAACTAAAATACACCTCAAGAAATTATCTAGCCTTTTGTCTTCCTCCAAGGACTAACGTAAGGGTTTTCTGATTGATGGCTTGTATGTGATGTCATTGTGCATGTTATAATAGAACACCAGAGGATTGTCAGCCTTTCTCTTTTTCTTTCTTTCTCTTTACCCCTGCACCTTTATAGCAATAGATATTTTTGGGTATTAGGTGGTACATGCCATGTGGGACAAACGCAACAGGAACACAGAGGTGAAGGTACAGCAGGATGTGTGTGTGATTCTGATCATGGAACAGATTCTCTGCAGATGGGGGTGGTGAGAGGATCTATATTCCAACACTTTCTGTGATTTCCACCTTAATTTCAGGCTATTGGATGAAAATAAGAGTCCTTAATCACATTTAGCAACTGAAAATTTAAGTATAAATGCACCAAAATAAAAATTCATTTTGAAATCTGAGCACCCAGCTTTTTACTGTCTCACATGAAACTTTAAGTACTCTGATTCAAATGCAATACTTTCAGAAAGAGAAATGGAAAAAATTTAACTGCATCCCCCAAGGCACATTCAGTAGTAAATCTGACAACAAAGTCATCCATTATGAGTGATCAAGTGATGAGTTATCTCATCAAAACCCACAATACAAGATTATTCCAGTGTTTAATTAGAACAGAAGTACAGAAGTCAAGCCAACAAAATATTTAACTCATCCCATTTAATCAATTCCCTGGAATTAAACAAAAAGTCTCACTTTCAGTCTGGCAGTTTAAGATACACAAAGGCATCAACTTTCCAAAGAAAAGCACCCAAATACATATATTGAATTTGGCAGTCAAGAAAGGTAGCAGTTTTACAAATCTTCATTTGTATTGTTTCATCTCCTTTCTCCAGTCTGAGACATTCCTGTGGGTGGTAGGATCAGGTCTTTTAAATATCATTCTGCACATTCCTACATTTTGCATGTCCGATGTTGGAAAAGGTTTGTGGGCAGAACAACACTCCTGTCTGTCACCCACCTCTTCCCCATCTGTCCCTTGAGGGCTGAGGATCATGAACAGAGAACAGAATAGATGGTGTAGGCAGAAGTGGTGGGCTCAGCAGATCCAGATCAGCCCCTGCTTTGCCATTTGGCCACCCTTTGACAAAGGTCCTTCCTCTGCCACTGTCTCAGGTCAACAGCCGTAAAACACAGATAACGTTTGGGGTTTTGCTCTACATCAAGTAGGAGCAAGGTCTTAGAACAGGTCTCACACCACCTATGCTGAAGCTCATCGAAGAAGAAGAAGAAGAAGAAGAAGAAAAAAAGAAGAAGAAGAAGAAGAAGAAGAAGAAGAAAAAAAGAAGAAGAAGAAGAAGAAGAAGAAAGAAGAAGAAAGAAGAAGAAGAAAGAAGAAGAAAGAAGAAGAAGAAAGAAGAAGAAGAAAGAAGAAGAAAGAAGAAGAAAGAAGAAGAAGAAGAAGAAAGAAGAAGAAAGAAGAAGAAGAAAGAAGAAGAAGAAAGAAGAAGAAAGAACAAGAAGAAGAAGAAAGAAGAAGAAGAAGAAAGAAGAAGAAAGAAGAAGAAGAAGAAGAAGAAGAAGAAGAAGAAGAAAGAAGAAGAAAGAAGAAGAAGAAAGAAGAAGAAGATCACAGTGGAAGTCCATATGCTATGCAAATTTCTTGGCAAGGTGTGTAGGGAGTGTGGAAGGAGCTGTGACTGAGGCAGTTAAACCTCTCTTTGTATTAAATCCATGAGGATTTACCCTGGATTATATAGACTGTGTCCATACTTGCTCATAAAACAGTGTGAGGTCTTGGGCTCAAACTGTGATTATCTAATTCATCTTCTAGCACAGTCCATAATCTGGGTTACATGAGGCACCAGTGAGCACTTTCTGGGAGAAGAGGAAAGCATCAGCAAGCAGTGATCCCCCAGAAAGCCCAACATGGGCTTCTTATCACCATGTATTTGGAGAAAGACCTAAATCACTCTGAATGTAAACTGGATTTATGTCACAGGCTTTAGGGGCAGAGGAGGGACCTTGGGCTCATTAATTTTCCTGTGTTCATTTTTTAAATGAGTTTATACTGAATTATCTGTATTGATTAGGAGACTTTTCTTACCTGATGATAAAAAGGCAGTAAAGTATTACATCTGCATACTCTTCCTCCACTTTCCTCTACATTTTTTGCTGGGGATATTTGTGGTGTGTTTCAAAATTGATCCTGAACCTCAAACTGGTCCCTGGAACTAACAGATCATAAATTATTGGTTAACCTTGATTAACCTCCCAGTTGACAGACTCTAGATGAGGGCAGATCCTCAGCACTGTATGTTTTCCTTCTAATACCATGTGTTCTACCAAGCCCTTTGATAGTATGATGGATCACCCTCCCTTCATCACTGAAGCTCCACAAATGTACACACCTACACTAAATTGGCACCACCATAAAATATTCTACTTTTAATACAGAAATGAGGTTCTTGCTTGTGCTACGTTAAGTGAAACTGAACTGGATCAGCTAAAATGTAGCTTGTGAATGATAGAAAAACTCATTTTTTTTAAAGAGTCGTTGGATGAAAAAAAGAGAACAATGTGAACAATATATGACCTGGTGACTTGCACTGGAACGGGAAGAATCATCTCTTTGGGAAAATGAAAAAGGGGAAAAAAAGCCTAACCAAAAAGGATAGATTTAGAAGAAGTTAAGAAATGAGGAACTAGGACAGTCAGTGGCTCTGCCTCAGCTGAAGTATGGTCTTTAATGACTCCAGTGGCACATAATTTATGAGCTTTGTTGTATTACATCTGAAGACAATGCAGATGTCATCATTTCCATGTCCCCTGAGAATGGGAAGTATTATATTATATTCATTCAAGAGCACAACTGCCAGCAAAATTTGGCCATCCTAATTCACATGTAATTAATTTCTGCATAGTTCTACTTAGATATTTTGCCTATCCAATAGTTGTTACTCATAATGTTTTGTTTTGCAGTCTTTGAGAAGTCTGTTGAAGTACTGATGTGTTCAGAACTGTGAAATCTGATTTTGGAGCCTTTCAAATTCTGTTTCTGGTTAATGACTTTCAGTGGTCTATGCCAGCTCTCAACCTACATTTCTTAATACTCTGAGAAATCATATGTTAAAGGGATTTGTAAAGAGGGATTTTCTTTTTCACAGCCCAAAACTACCTCCATAATTGAGATTCAGCTGTTTTATGCTTACCCTAATAATACCTCTGCTGATTTCAATTAAATTTCACCAGATTTCACTGGAATGGGGGAGTGCATGTTCTACTTCGTCATAGAGAAGCCTGGGCTTCTATAAATAAGTAATTCCATATATATTCTATAAATAAGTAATTAGAGGGCTTCTATAAATAAGTAATTCCATATTTATTCTATAAATAAGTAATTAGAGAAGTACTAAGGATTTGCTGTTGTATTTTTATATTTAGTGAAAACCTGCATTTTTAAAGAATTCCAGGAAGCTGTAGAATTCAATTTTTTCATCAGCTAAGACGGCCAAATACCAGTTTCACAGATCATGTAGTGTGTTTAAATGCCTGATCAATACTCCCCTGTAACTCATTTCTATTCCTGATCAGTCACATGCTGTTAACTGTCTCTTCCCTTAACAGAATTTGTAGGAAGATATCAGGATTTATATAGTATTAAAGGATAAATAAACATTTGCCTGGAACAGCTGGTGGTAAATAATGTACAACTCTCTGTTGATTCCTGAGATAGCAGAAGTTGTCATCAGGTCATTCAGATCTTCTATAATCATTAAGGCTGACCTACACTGAGAGAGGAATAGGAAATTTTCAATCATGAAGAATGCAGCATTTATTATTTTAGCAATGATTTCTATAATGCATGCAATACATATAAAATACGTATGCATATCTAATTATACCTATAAAATCTATAATATTTCATATGGTATAATTTGTATAATAATATCACTTAAGAAACACTGTCAAGCAGGATCGGGAAAAACCTAACACACGCTTCAAAAGCAGGCAGATTTGGAAGGCTTGGACTTGAATATTTTATATATTCATATATTATTTGGGAAGCAGGGGTTGTGATTACCCTCAAATTATATACAATTCTGATGAATGCAAAAAAAATCTAATGATGAATTATTAATATTCAAACAGAAAGTAACTCATGCTTCCCAGATAAAAAATTACTGACTTTTCTGCAGCAGAGGGTTGGGACATTCAGGAAAGAATTCTGAATTTAATAACATCTTAAATATTACCATTATTTGCAAGTTATCACATACCTGCAGAAAGTAATAAACAGAACTGGAAAAGATGTTTGCATCCAAATATTTTAAGAATACTGCTCTTCCATTCAAGCCAAAAGTTTAATTTACAGACTCTTTAGAAATCTAGTAGAATTTCATGGTTCTGTTTCCTGTTCTCATCTGAGCTACAAATTCTTAACGCAAGAAAAACAGTCTCTTACTTTTTGAGCAGATGGGAACCTAAGACTAACCTCTATTTCTATTAAACTTACCAAATTCTCACACTTGCAAGAAATTTGCAGTATCACAAAATCAGTGTCTAGTTAAAACCACAGTTTAACTGAATAATGAGAATTGAATTTGGCTGACGTGTTTTGTGCAACGGGAGTATGGCAGAGGTCTGGCTCAGGGGGCCAATTTTAAGTGTGAAAAAGGTCCAGGGTTTGGGGTACCACAGTAATAAACTGGGCAGCACTGGAATAAATATAAAGTTACTTGTAGAAGCCCAGGCTCATCTGTGACAAAGCAGAATGTGCACTCCCCCATTCCAGCATACTCTGGTGAAATTTAATTGAAATCAGCAGAGGTATTATTGGGGTAAGCATTGGGCAGGTGGAATATGGGCTTAACCTCTCCATAACTGATGTGAAGAAAGATTAATCTGGAAGAAACATCCTACTCGCAAGCACTGGTCTTGAATCCATAGCATTAACGAGATTTACTTTATGCACAAATCAAAATTCCAGAGAAGGGAAAGACTATTGCACAGATCAGCCAGTGCAAGACGTGGCTCCTGAGCTGGAACTGAGCCTTCTGAAACGTTAAACCAGGTAGGCGTTTGACTTCCTGTGAAGCCCAGAACAAAAGCACCTCTTGGAAGACGCTCTCTGAGCCGAGCCCGCTGGCCACCGCGATCTCGTGATCCACAGGTGAGCTCATGGTTCTCCTCTTCAGAGCCATCTCGCTGAACTTTGACTTGGCAAAGTCAAGAGATAGAAGTCAGCCTCTTCGTTTTGAAAAATTGGCCCCATGGGTTTTTATTCATATTTTAAGATCTACAAAACTGTTTGAAGAAAGGAGAGGTGAGAAGGGCAGAAAACCTTCTTTTTTTCTAAAGGGTTCTTGTACTTATATCCAAGACTACAACAATAGAAAAGATGAGAGATAGGATGCCCCTGACTGGTAAAGCTCTTCCTTTCCTTTAGATGTCTTCCAAGTCATGTAAAAATGAGGCCCACCAATTCTCAATTCCTTAGAACACCTTTTGAACTTGGGGTTTTCAGGTCATGAACTTTTACACAAGAACTGTTGTAATTAGGCTGAAAGTCAAATTTGGTGATGTCTCTCTATTCTCCCCCTTTACCGTGATTTATAACATGAACATATTTCTATTATCTTCCCCTTCTTGAAACTATCTTTTCAGGGTTTTTTTGTTGTTTTGTTGTTGTTGTTTTATTTAATTGACATGGAATTTTTAAATTTCTTGTTTTCTCCAGTTAGTTATCCTGTTTTATGGAGCTGGTTATAAATGTTACATTATCTGTAGCCTACACTTAGAAACTTGCTTGCAATTTTCTCTCAGGATCCTCCAATCAGTGCTACAGCAAGAATCCAGTCCCAGTGACTGCCTCTGGTATCTCTAATTACTCTTCTTCCTGAGAGCAAGCAGGAAAGCCCCATTTCTGTGGTGGAGGAACTCCATCACACCTCCTGTGATCTGAAGACATACCCTCAGTTGTGCTCTAAGCCTGTCCACTGTGAGAGTGCCTTTCTGAAAAGCATTTATTTCCCCATCATTCACTGGGATAGAAAAATATGTACATAAATCAGCTGGGAATTATTTCCAATCACACTTTTTTCCCTGCCTGTTTGCTCATTTTTATTAGAATGGACCTATGTGCTGAAGGAATCTCACAGGCCTTGGTACACGATATGCTACCAAAAGTCTTTTTTACTGAAACCATAGCAATGGATACAGGTGCCTATAGGGAAAAATGAACTATTACATTAGACTTTTTGGATGTGGCTTTTACCCTCATGCATTTTTGGAGGTATTTATGTGTCTAAGATTTTAAATAGTAATGGATAGACTTTGTTGTTTGCAATCAGACATACTTATTTGGAAAGGCAGAAACTCTTAATTCTATTTTATGTATGTTGAGGGCATGATTTCTTCCTATGGAGACAAAATGTATGTGCATGTTTAATGGGAGAAGAAAGGAGAGAGAAGGGTTAGGAAAAGAGAATAAAGTGACATGATCCATGGATGTAGAGAATGAAATGAGATTCTATTGAAACATAACAAGTGAAAATGCCAAGTTGCACTTGACTTTCCAGAATGGTAAATTGCAATCTTAGAATCAAGTTTATAAAGTTCCTAGTCTCCTACACAAGCTGGTTTCCCTTCATGAATTGTTCTCCCTGGATACTTCATGTCTGGGGCAGTGTGCCATGAAAATACCAATTTTCACCAACAAGCTGTTGCTGGATTTGCCTGGCTTGCCTGCTGGAAATACAAATTTTTTAATGGAAAATGCTTACTTTAAGATAGTTGTATGAACCATCAGATTTCTTCTACATAAGCAAGCTGACCAGCCTGATATTGAAGGACTTCTTGAAAGGAAGGCTCCTAGGACTGAATTTCATATGTCAGCCCCAATTTGGGCAAGAGGTTTTATCCAGGCCACAGCCAAGGGAACATCTTATCTATTCTACACTTTTATAATGACATTATCTTCATTATGCATCAAACTGCTGCTGTTGAATTTCATTTCATAAAACAGGGTATGACTTATGCAACAGCTTTTACCTTTATCCACATGTGGAAGAATTAATGCACATTCCAGCCAAACTCTCCAGGCAACAATTGCAGGTTGCAATAATAACGGTGGGAAATGAGATTGCTTCCCTTTTCTGCAAATTAGTACATTTTGCAGTAGATACAAGGTTTTACATAATAATTTGCAAAATCCTCTGGATATTAAGAAGCCTAAAGGGGTAAAATCCTGAACCAATGTTGTGGACATCTTGTGCACTCCCCTGGTTTAATTGAATCAGGATTTCACCTGTCTGGAATAAAGCTGGTTTTAATTTAGCTGCAAAACAAGGTAGAGTTCTTGTCATTCTGAGATAACAAAGTGCCAATGACATTTAAGTTCTTATTCCACTTTCCTTGGTAGAGAGACTCAAATTTTATGTATGCTCCACTAATTAAATGCTTCCTGAACTACTTAACAGATTTGTTCATGCCATTCTTACAACTGAATATAGTTTTGGTTTCTTTTAAGACATGTTGAAACTAAGAGCAATGCTCAGATAATCCTGCTGTCTTCAAATAAACATATTTAATGCATGTAATTGTAACATCCTCATGATGAAATTGATGCATAGAAGCCAACAACCAGAAGAAGAAACCCAAACTCCTCAAAAATTCATTTAAAATGTGTTTTCTTGGCATTCCTACAGGGCTTTGGTCAAGTGTCTTGTTTTGGTTTCAATTTTAAATGAAATATATTATAATTTTGAATAAGAAAATGTAGCTACAGTGTTTTCTAAATGAAATGTTGCATTTGAAATAGTGGTTCATTATGCAGCAAAAATGTCCTAAGGGTGCAAAGAAATGTGGTCTATTTGAATTTGCATTTTTGCTTAAAGCCTGAATAAGAAATATTTTCTCTGTTTTTCTAAAAGAGGTGGAGTGAACATAATGACTTGCACTTGAATAAAAAGTATGTACAATAGCTAAAGAACTAGTTTAATATTGAACTTTCAATGCAATTAATTACTTAGGCTTGAACCCAGAGTTAAGACTTTGGTCCCTAAAACTTGAGAATTGGAGCATCAAACTCTTGAGTGCTTGGCCCTCACAATGAAAACCAGGATGCTCTCTTAAGCATTCAGGTTTTTCACACAATGTTTTAAAAGTCTTGGTCTAGGAGTTATGGAATGGCAACCTGACCAACATAACCTCATGAGGAGCTGAGCAACAGGGAACACAAAGGGCAGTGTAGGTGTGTACATTTCCTTTTCCTTGAAAATGCAGATTATTATTATTTTCTGTCATTCAAAAGCCTCCCCTCACTCTCCTGGTTTAACAACAGCTGCACACTGCAGCCTGCCTTGTACTAGTACTGCCTCTTTTGCCACTCACAGCTCAACAACTGCAGGTTTCTTAAAAAGCTTTCATTGTTTCTGCACACACCAGGACATGAAAGGTGAGCAAGGTTTTCTGCCAGAACTTCCCAGCCATTTGTGGATTAGGTGCTTCTTAATTCTTGCAGATTCCACGTAATTTTGGTCCTGAATCTTCGTGGCTCAGCTCTTTCAGCTGCAGATAGATTTATTTTTTAGTAGCACTTGATGAAAAGTTTCTGATTCAAACACTGGAATAAGAGTTGTAAGACTTTCACAGCTTTTTAATTAAGAGGAAAAAAATTATACTAACCATGGATTTAATATATTCATGTTTGCTTTTGGTTGTGCACATATTAGAACTGAGTCAAGTTGGATGAGTCTGGAGATTCACAGTTGGCTTGTTTTGGGAGGGAGAAAGTGTACATTACTAGCAGGAATAAGTCTGCAGGAGGCTGTGAACTATAGACAAAAATCTCAGTGAATAACCATTAATTAGCACCGTGCAAGCAGAAGGGGTGCCTCAGCCAGCAGCGGCTGAAAAGTGAGGCTTTGCTCATGGTTCTCATCTGGAATTGGGAAGATTTCAGGTTAGTCCATGTTCCTGTCCCTGACTCCAAGATGGAAATTAAACCACTGTTTTTTCCACACTCCATTTCCTCTTTTTTTATAATAAAATTTTTTCCACTGCTTTCTTCTGGTTTGATTTTTTTTTTTTTTTTTGGTTAGTTTTGTTTTCTTTCCTGTCTCTCGCAAAGTATTTTTCTAGCAAACTATGGTTTCCTGTACAATTACCTAATTGGTTATGCTAAAATTTGGTAAATAATCCTTGGACACTGGTTTTATTTTCAAACACTGTCCTCAAAAAATATCGCTACTGTGTACCAGGAAGAAATCCATGCTGGACAGAAACTGTGGTGCTGAGTGTCATTAGACTTCTTTTTGAAAGAAATTTTTTTTTTCATGCTTTTTAACATGATAATTGGTTCAACTATGTGGAACCACTTTTGGGTCCTACAAGGTTCATAGAGCCAAATGTTGCACCAAACACTAATCTCTGCAATGGGCATAGTTCAGCACTGGATTACAGACAGGTTTACAGGGCTTTTTCATCTTCATCACGAATGAGATATAAAAGATTAATAATTACAACTGCTGGGAAAAATATCATCATGCAAATTTTAACATTGTGTTTCTGGAGGGAAAAACCTTTCCTAACAAATCACTTTAACAGAAGATAAACAAGGCATTTTCAAAAAGGTCCATCTAACAGCCTCATCAAATAATTCTATGATACCTTCATTATTGCTAGTCAGTCCCTGCAGAAAGATAATCTCTTCTGTTCTACATAGTGCTAAATCTTTATAGCTGCAACCTTCCTTTCAATATGATTGTTAATAATAAAGGGTCATTAGCACATATTTTAATGAAATTAATAGATTATATTTTGACTAAACAGCTTCATGGACTCTGGCCTCCACTGCTGCATTTTTATTTTGATGGCTGTGGATAAAACCAGAATTCTTTATTGGACGGACGGAGTCCAAAGCCAGCATTAATGTGTTTTCACATAGGGTCAGGCTTAGCAATGAAAGCTAATGGAACTCTCTGAGAACAGGAGATAAGTTTCTATTAACTTTCATACTAAGGATAAAATCCATCTTTCAAAATATTCAGCAGACATCCAGTGTTCCTACCCAGACTTATTCCTTTTGGACTTTTTTTTTTTTTTACTGAATGTGCTGCCTAGATGTGTTTTGCTTAAATGGAAATTTTACAACCAAGAGGACAAAGTAAGATGGCTTAATTGCATTTCTGAAATGGCAGGTACTGATCTACAGCAGCTCTATCACCCTTGCACAGATTCTTTTTAAAAATGAACCATATTTCAAATTTAAGTTCAGCACACCAGCACTATTTATCCTCCTCTTATTATTCTTCTATAAAATGAGTTATTCTTAACTATTTTAGCATACTTAATCCCTAGTTGGTGTGTCACTGAAGCTAACCCAAATCTATAGATGCTATTTCATGTCAAGACCTCACAAAAATACCTGCACCTACTTACAAATTAAAGTCTGTAGTACTTACCTAAATACTAACTTTAAAAAGGAAGAATCACCTGTGGTCTGTGGCTCCACTTCAGAATCTCCTTTGGGGTGTTTTATTTAAATCTGCAGGAGAACAGCTCAGCATGCACAGGGTCAGGGCTATGTTGACCTCCTGATTGAGGGCAGGAATAGTAGAGAATTTTCTCTAGGTCTGGCAAAAAGGGAGTTCTTCAGCAGAAAGATCAGCCTTTGTCCTCACTCCTTCAGGTCTTTGGCTAAAAAGATTATGCTCTCTCTCCAGCTGGCTAAAAAGAAATGTGTGAGAGTAAGAATTTGATGTAGTGTGACAATAATGGCCTTAGAAAGTAATTTTTGTACTGGTAGGCTGAGACAGACTAAACTCAGGCAGGATGAGCACAAGGCACCTCTGAGCTGGGAAGGAATAATTCACACCAACCTGGTTGAGAGAAGGCTCTGGCTGTGTTTGCCTCCTGCTCTCTCTGCTCCAGGAGAGGATGGGGACTTCCAGGGAACCAGCTCAGTGAGGAAGATCTCAGTTTGGAGCTGGACTGCAGATCCCTCACATCCCTGGACTCTGAGATGTGGGCCGTCCCTCTGTGGTTTTTCAGCTAAAATCAGGGACTGATGCAAACATCTCAGTGTGGAAACAAGTTCTGCAATTTCCCCAAAATCCTCAAAGTATGGTTGATTAGTTTAAAACATTTGCACTAAATACAGAGCGTAAGTGTCAGAAAAACAGGTGCACTTGGCATATTTTATAACCCCACCAACTCAGGTTTTGGTGTCTTAACTATCTCTTTTGATTTGAGGCTTCATTTTGCCATTGTTTTCCTGACTACATGACTATTTTTGAGCCTGTCTATCTAAAGCAAAGAAAGGCTAGAAGCTTTGATTTTTGAAATGAATTTAAAACAGGATGAGTTTAGTTGCCCCTCTTTGCCCACAGTACTTTCAGTTTTCTATTTCAATCCCTTTTTAATAATATATGTACACATTAAATCAAGTTATGAAAGCCATTAGGAAGAACTCTTATTACTCCTCTATACTATCTGTCTATCTATCTATCTATCTATCTATCTATCTATCTATCTACATATATATTTATAATTTTTGCAGGCAAGAAGAAGTAGAATTGTGAGCAACTTAGACAATACATTTTACACCACTGAGTACAGGCACATACAGCCTGAGGTGTTGTTTTCATTAATATCTAATTTTTCCATGTGTGCATTTGTCTTGACAGTGGAAATTAATGTTCCAGCAGTGGTGGGTTCTGATGTATGGCAGGAAAAAATATAAGCAATCAATACAGCTTATAAATATTGAAGTGCTACTGTATAGAACAACAAGAAGCACTGGAATAGTAAGACCAGTAAGACAGAAACTTATCAACACACAGTACAAATTCTGATAGTCATCTGCACCACGGTTACATCGATTTTCCTGTAAGGTTTTATTCCTGGTAAGGTCCCAAATACTCCCCTCCCATTTATCTATGGACTTTAATTTATCCATTATCTATGGACTTTGCCCATTTACTGACATAACTTCCCCTCTCACCACCTCTGAACTTCTGTCATCCCTCACAGCCCCTTTTGCAACTTCTATCAGCATCTTGTGTTACCCTGAGATAATTCTCTATGTCACATCCAGCAATTTATTTGTCATGTCCAGTAGTTTTCCATGTCCATGTGCCATCCCTGACAATATGAATAAATTAAGTGGAGCAAACCAAGTTATTTCTGATAAGACAAGAGATGTAGAGCAGCCTGGGAATGGGTCCAAAGGCTGGCACTGGCACTTTTCTCCAGATACACACATGATGCATTCTGTGCCTCACAAACCTTGAAGCCATGTAACCTTCCACTCACTCATCTTGCCCTTCCACGGAAAAGCATCTCTCAAGCCCAAAGTACAGCCCAGGCAGTCATTTCCAAGTTTGTTAGAAAAGCATTTCCTGATATGTGAATAGGGAAACCTCTGCCCTGAGCTTAGAAGAAAAAGCAAAACCTCAGAATTCAAAGAGAAATGTCTGATGAGAAGGTCAGTGTATAATCACAAAAAAAGATGCAGTTATGTAGTTTTCAGCATTTCTCCTACAGTGCATGCAGCAAGAAGTATCTGCTTCCTGCCAGATGCTGATAACCTAGGCTTTAGCCACAAGTTTCTATTGAAGAATTCCTCTTTTAAGTGATTTGCTATCAGAGTAACTTTTTTTTTTTCTTGTGAGGAATAGATGTAAACTTGAGGCTCCGACATTAAAATCCTTGGAAGCTGCAAACATGACAACCAACTCCTCTTTCCAATGTGTTTTAACTAAAACATGAAAAATGAAAAAGTCTTCAGGCTTTTTCAGCAGGAGGAAAATTTAATGACTGATCATTGGCTCCACAAGATGATTTCTGCATCTCTGCTGAGAATTTCCAATCACGCAACTGAAAAACTCACAGCAAAGTCTGACCTGCAGCTCTATGGAGCAGATGGTCTGCTGCCAGGAGATGTTCAGGATCCTTCTTTGAGATGTAGGTCTGCTGTCACTCAGAAGCAAGAGATGAACTGATGCACAACATTTTTCCCTGAGACAGCTTCCCAAAAGGTCTCCCAGAGCTCCTTGTCACTCTCTCACAGAGTTCAGCCTCTTGCTGGAGAGGGTGAACAAATGTAGCAGTTGAGAATATTGCAGCCATAAACTAGAAATCACTACTTTGTTCTTTACATACTGTCATTTTTTTCCAGGAATAATTTGTTTGCATTTACATTTATATGCTATTGAAAAATATCAAATAATATATTTCCTAAAGTTATTCTATTCTTCTCCCCTAGAAATAAGCAGTAATTGCACTACCAGCCAGCTTCGAAGGATTTGATGCCAATAATGTAAGCAGCTGTATTTTTACATTTTGTTTAATAAAATTGCTTTTATGTAAAGGTCTGCTATTAAACATTTGATAGCTTCACACGAAAAAAAAAGTATGGTACGGAAAGGCAATTATAATTTGAAGAATTATTGCCATAAACTTTAATGTTTTTCAATTTCAATCTATTGTAAGGCAAGAATTTCTTAGAGCAGTCGCATTCAATGTTCCATCGTAAGAAAGAGTAATGGAATAAAAAATACTGTGGGACGTATGGAATTTTATGACAAAAAGGCAAAACATCCTCAATTTTTTTCTCTCTGTAGTCATCTCTACCTTTAGTTATAGCTATTAGTTGCCATGAAAAAAATATGTCAAAAAGTGCCTGTAAGACTCAAATAATTATATACTATATTATATGGTGTAATTTGTTGATAGAAGCTGAATATCTGAACATTCTTTATGCCTTGGCCTTGCAGCTAATTCATTTTGCCACTGCTGTCTCTAGATTTATGTGCTTTAGCTAAACTCTTTTGCTAGGCACCAGAGAGAAGTACCACAGGAGGTGATTTACCTTTTCCTCTCTTTTGGCATTAGATAGTCAGGTAAAAGCAGTAGTTGTTTCACTCCTGGGGGACTGAGGTCAGGGGAAGTCCCAGTCTGGACAATTAATTTCATAGAGAACACACCTTCAATGATCTTGACATCATCAGTATTGCAGTGGATCAATTAAACCTGTGCTGAAGTAGGTTTAGATTGGTGTTGGGAAGAAATTCTGTGAGGGTGCTGAGGCCCTGAGACAGGGTGCCCAGAGAAGCTGTGGATCCCTGAAGTGTCCAAGGTGAGGTTGGATGGGGCTCGGAGCTCCCTGGGATAGTGGAAGGTGTCCCTGCCCATGGCAGGGGGTGGAATAAAATTGTCTTTGCGGTCCCTTCCAACCCAAACCATTCCATGATTCAATGATTTCTATGTTCTTGTGGCAGTGAGGTTGGAATTATGTGACCTCTGTGGTCTCCTCAACCCAAACCGCTCCACGATTCTCTGATTTATGAAAGAGGGAGTGAACACCAAGCAGCTGTGCTCTGGGAAAGCAGACAGGGTGTGACTGCTCTGCTGTACTTGACAGCTACAAACCACTCACCCTGCAGGCACTGAGGGACGAAGGGTGACTGGACAGGCAGGAAACTCCACAGATTGTGCAAAGTGTTGAGGCACTGCTCCAAAGCCAGCAGTGCCCCAGGGATGCTCTGCAATACGCACAGAAAGCCTCTGTGCTCACCTCCAGCCCACATTTAAAGCTTTGGTGTTAGGGGCTGACTTCAAGGTGTCACACCTCACCTATTTCTGACCTGCTGACAAAAAGAGCAGCTGGTGACTCCATCAAAGCAACTGCTGGGCTAGAAATCACCATCTCAGGCAGCCAAAGGGAGGACGGTTTGCAAGAATCTATTGCTGTTATTTAAAAGCTTGAAATAAGTGATCTAACAATCTCAAGTTCCACATCCTTCCAGTGATGGATCACAGTCCAAAACCTTCCAGTTATAAAACTTCACTTAAACAATGGCCTAAAAAGAGGGAAGAAGTGACAAATTTGAAGACCTCTCCTGACTCCAGTGGTGACAAAACTTGTGATCTGCTGTAATTCATCAGAGCAGTTGAACACACTCTTATGTTCAAGCTTGCAGGCTGGCACAGTGATTTCAATGCATTTTATTAAATACAGCAAGTTAAGTGCTTTGCTGGCTCCCAGCTTGACACAAATGCCTCTTGAAATGACTCTCAGGGTATTTCTGTTAAAGGAACCAGTGACTAAAACTGTATCAACTCAAGTACGATTTAGTGTGAGCAAGAACATTCTTCTTTTGGGAATTCATCTTTAAGTCAAAAAAAAAAGGTATCTTCATTATAGTTAGAAGATCTTATATTGAAATCAATATCACTGTTGAAATACAGGCAAATAAAAGAAAAAATAAAAAAAAAAATTTAGGAATTTTTTGTGGTGGTGGTGGTGCTAGTTTTTTTCCATTTGGACCATCACAATAACTCTTCAAATACAAGCCTAAGAGAAGAAATACTATTTGCTCTTCAGCTGTGCTGAGTTTGAGCAAGTATCCATTTTAGTTATATACAGATGAGCAAATATTTTCAAGAGTTAATTTATCTGAAGAGGATAAGTTATTCCAACTACTTGTTAAGAAGTAGGGAGAAAATGTATATTAAAAATTAATAATAAATATTAAAAAGTCATGGTGCTTTATGTTGGTGCTGTAAAAAATGGTTTTAAAAATTAAATTCCATTTAAAATATAAATGAAAGGGTTAATAAAATACAGAAATCGAAATTAAATATTTGATTTTGGGATGAAAAGCAATTTTGAGTTTATTTTAATTAACCTAGGCGTATTTGCTGTAATCAAGCCCATTCCACTTTTCTCTCTGTCAAACACACAAAAGAATCCTTTCCCTGTGCCCTGTATTTGATTTTCACCTCCGGAAAGCCTCACTCTGAGCTTTGTAACTGAACACAATGCAGGAAAGCAGGTGCAAATTGCACAAAAGAAATAGGAGAGTGATTTGTCTAATAATCCTAAAAGAAGATCTATTTTGGAGGTTCATATAGGTAAAGCAGTTTCCATAAAATCCCAGCACAACAATTATGCTTCCTAAGAGCCCAATGGTGAATGAATCAGAGGGGATGCAGTAGAGATTAGTGATTTTTCTGCCTCTGTCCAAGACTTTGGTTTAACCATCTTCTTTCCAATTTGAAACATCAGCATTTTCACAGGGATTGGCCACAATGCTTGTGAGCTTTAAAAGGAATGGGCAAAAAAAAACCATCAGGGCAGTGATTATCCAGATGTATTAGTATTCAGCTATATTATTCAGATATATTTTCTAACATTTTATAATACACTTTCCAGAGGAGAAGAGTGCATAGAGCAGGAGGGTTGGATTTTCACTGGGCTGTTCTGTGTTCCCAAGCCTGGGAATAGATAATTAAATTGCACAGAGCATTTCAGGTCACTCAGGAGCTGTGCTTCTGATCCCTCTTTTCCAGGCTGTGTGCTGGTGCTCATAACAGGGGCTGAAGTACTCAGCTGATGACTGGCAATGTCTTGTTTCTCTAAATAAATAACCAAACTGACCATTTTTGGGAAAGCAGTGGAAGCTCTTGGACTTTACTTTCAGACTTGCCTGTTTTTTCCCCAGATGTAAAATCATAAACTTGGCACCTCAAGTGCCCAATTTGGGAATCCCTTGAATTCAGTTAAGCTCAATGAACTTGAGCTAAGTTTATGGGTCTGTTTTTCTCATATGGCAGATTTGTATGTCAAGCAAGGTTACCCAGCTGGGAGGAACTTCGTGACTGACACCCCAATATTTTATATTCATTGTGTAAGTGACAAGTGTGGAAAGATTCATACAGGGGGATCTTGGCCAAGTCAGCTCAGGCAATGACATACAAGTGAAAAGCAAAGGAGTCTGATCCCTGATTTTCATGGAACTAACAACCCATCACTGCAGTTTACCAGGGACTTCATGTGCCAGCACTCTGGAAAACTCAGCATGATTTCATAAAGGATTGTCTGACTGCAGTCCAAGCAATAATTGGAAGAGATTTGGCTGATGCTCACTCAAAAATGGAGCTTTGGCTCCAAATTGTTTGTCTCCGAGCATAGTAATAAATTTTAGGTTTGAACACCCAGAACCTTTTCTTTTTCTTTTTCCTAAAGAAACTTCAGCTGTAACAAGAAAATAACCTGAATATGTTTTGACTGGATGGAGTCTCATATTAATTCTCACAAACACCTCTACTTTCAAATACTGAACTTTGGGCATAGCATGAGACCTATCACTGTGACCTAACACTATGTAAGGCCCAGGGTGGTGGAGAACCCAGCAGCCCAGATTAGTTCACTTTTATAAAAAGCTGTGGTAACCTTTAAGAGCTTGTTTGCCATGTCCCTGGTGTTGTGACCACCTGCAGGCTTTGAGCTGGGGGTCCTTACCAGGTGAATCCCTTTGCACCTGTTGTGCTAAAGAGCCTCCCTCAAGTTTTTTTGTTTTTTTGTTTGTTTTTTGTTGTTTTTTTTTTTAATTCTCATTCTCCCTCTCTGCAGCTGACCTGCACACCTGCATTTTAGCTACTAGCACCATACAGGACTATGTTTCAAGATGCTGGTCTGAATTCAGATAATGGTTTTTAGACCCAGACAGAATTTAAGAATACAGAATATAACACAGAGCATCAGCTAAGAATGAGAACCTCCTCTGCACTGACCATTCAGCCTGCTGTCACAGCAGCTTTTAAGTATTTTTTTTTCAATTAAAAATATTGCTGTTTATATGCAACTCTTGGCAGCTTTAATCTGAAGTGCCAGACTCAGCCATAGCATTTTGTAGCATTCAGTGGAATTGCATGAAATTCAAATCAATAAAAACTGGCATGGTGTGATACATGTGGTGTTTAGTAAACAAAGCAGATGAGATTGACCTGAGTGAAAGCTGTGATCAGCACAAACACACTGAATACAAAATGTGGTGTTGATTTGTGGCACAGCTGAGCTGGATGTGCATTTATCCAGCTACTTTGGGAAGATCTGACAGTTTTTCATAGTGAGCCAGTCTCAGGTGTAAAGCCCAGTACCATGTTCGTAAAGTCTTCACATTTGTCCCCATGTCTAAAAAATGAAAATAAAAATGGCATACACAGAGATTGCCTTGGACATTACTACTTTGCTCAAAACTTATTGGACTCCCTGCCCTGCTCTTGCCACTTATAAATTCCCTAAACAGAAAAACAGGGCAACAAAAGTTAGTTTTTAAGGCTAATATATTGAAGACAGGCTTTTAGCTGGTTTTGGGTGGAAAAGCATTACATCAAAAATCTTGCTAAGTAACTTTGTCAGATATGAACACTACAGAGAAAACTCCATCAGGTTTACTTGGGTTTTCTCTTTTTCTATTCAAAGTAACCAAGAATTATGGAATGTAGATACAGGAGGAAGCAAATCTTTGGCACAAAAATTACAATATTTGGCTAATTAAATGTCTGTTTGTTTTCCCTGGTATTAAATTCTAATTCTTGACATTTAGAAAAAAAACAACTATGGAAAAGGAAAACAGGATACAGCTCCAGCTTATGGAGATTGACAGCCTAACACTTCT
Source organism: Cinclus cinclus (assembly GCF_963662255.1). Classification (NCBI taxonomy): domain Eukaryota; kingdom Metazoa; phylum Chordata; class Aves; order Passeriformes; family Cinclidae; genus Cinclus; species Cinclus cinclus. Next base: position 4,690,417 of record NC_085050.1, read on the forward strand.
CCTGCCTTGCGGAGTCCATGGAAGTGTTTATTTCCTATCCAGAGCTGGGACCAGGAGACTTAATGAAGTGTCTGACAGACAAAAAACATTAATTAATGTTGCATGGGAAGACAAGCGTCATTATATCAGCTTTACAGGTGGGCACTGTGGCAGAGTAGCCACATGCTATGAAGAAGTTCAGTAGAAAAAAGCTTCCCTCACTCCCAGCTGCAAATCTCTCTGAATTATTCACATTCTGCTAATAAATGCATTATTAACTAAAATACAACACCCAATGCAACTCATTATTAACTAAAATACAAGGGCATTTTCTATGAGATGCTGTTTTAGCGGAGATGCACCCACTAAGCCTGTGAGATTGTCACCTAACATAAAGATAAAGCCAAATGGTGCCATGAATTCTGAGCAATATATTCCAGACTGTCCTCAAACTAGCATGGCTAAATACTAGCCCAGTTTGAACTTTTTTTCTGCTGGATTTTCTTCTGGATTTTTTTTCTTTCTAAAAATCCGATTAACCTTCTTTGCATGCTCTCTAAAGCTCTTGCTCAGATAAATTTTTAACCTGCATACTAGTAATAGAGATAAGAAATGGCATAGGAATAGAACTTGTTTTCTTCCAAAGTTTCAGTAAAGGGACCAAGAAACAAACCCAAGTTCTTAGAGTGATCCAAAGTAAGGCTCAGATGACTTTGGGGGAGATGTAAGCAATGATCTTTAAAACATCTGTAATCTACCACCCCTAGAGGCTTTTAAACTCTGCATATTCTGAGTGATTTTTATTTTATTTTATGCACAAGCATAAATGCCTTAATCTTGTAAACACCAAATCTCCCATAAATTACTTTAGTACAAAAAAAGATTTCAAATAATTTACAAACTCTGAGGCTTTGATTTAATTAAAAAGTACTTAACTACTCCAAGTGGAGGCAATATATTTTCTTATTATTAGGATATCTGCACTATAAAAAATGGTGATACTGTGTTCTTAATAATGAAAATTATCTTTCAGTACACAGGTCTCCAGGCTTCAGTGTACACAGCATACACAGAAAAAAAAAATTGAATAATTATAATATTATGATAGCATGATATCCAAGAATGGATGATAAAATCTGAAAATCTTTATATAACACCTTAAAAGGAAAATTTCTGTCAATGTCTACTTAAACTTACAAAAATTTACTTAAATTCAGGTAAAGGATGTCAGAGATAAAAACAGAGAAGGAAGGAAGATGGAGACCAGGGGATCCGATCTAACACCACTGTCAGTGAACAACATTGCAACCATGGATATTTCTCTTTATTTTTTTTATCCATTTTTGCCTGATTTGATAAATCCTTCCAGTTCACTGTCAGGTGGCAACACTTAATCTTGTTCATCCATTTCTACATCACCCATGATTTCGTGGGGTTATCCAGAATGGCAGCAGGGAAGATTTAGGAGGAACAGAGGCCTCTTGAGTGGATGCTATCTGCACATCTGGATGCCTTCTGCAGGTTGTTTCTACTCAATCCCCTGGAACAGGAAAATGGATTTGTTACAAGTCAGGTCAACAAACAGAAGGGAGATTCATTAAAAGATAATGTGGCAGAATGGAGCTAACAGAAAACAAGGACAAAATTGATGTTGTAAGATATTATCTTATGAGACACGGGAGGTTTTTACAAAACACTCTGTGCTAAGATACTTTTCCACCACCTATTTTTGTCTCTATGCATTTGAAATCAAGCTCCATTAAGTTTTGATGAATCTTAGGACAAGTGCTATGCTCCACCAGGAACAGTTACTTGGCAAATGGTGTGTGAAAAAAAAGTAGAAATCTGGACATGGATAACTACTTACTACAGCATATCCCAGTTCATTAATCTATGAGAGGTTTTTGGTCCTCTCTCCAGACTTAGCTTTTGCCATCTTTCCAACTCAAGTCTCTTTAAAAAAATACTTTAAAATCTTAAATGAAGGATGGTGCAGCCCACCAGAGCCTGGGCTAGTTCAATGGGGGCACACCAACACTGCACCAGGTGTGGAGAACTGCCCCTGAGCAGGATTTTCTAGAGGCAGAACTTTTGAGCCAATTGCTCCAAAATCTGCTAAAGGTAAAGGAGGCGAGGCAGGCTCCCTTCTTATAATGTTCCAAACTGTTTATTTGGTTTATCCACAGAAATAAAAATCCTAAACGCTGCTGTGCCTGGGATTAAATACAGGGAGAAATCAAGGCAAGGATACGAACAACTGACCCAAGACAGATCCCTAGAGTAGGAGTGGAGGGCAGGGTCTGAGAGGGTTGCAACAATTGAGGGAAAAAAGAGGAGAAAGGGACACATGCGCCAATGGGGTGTGGAGTAACAGGGGATCTCCAAAGGGGTAGAACAACCTGGGTTTGTCCAGAGTAGGATTGACAAGGAAGGGACTGGAATAAGGGGAAGGGTTACAATGACGGATATGGAAGGGACTGGAACAAGGGGCAGGGTTACAGTGATGGACAGGGAAGGGACTGGAACAAGGGGCAGGGTTACAATGATGGACAGGGAAGGTTCTGGAACGAGGGGCAGGGTTACAATGATGGACAGGGAAGGGACTGGAACAAGGGGCAGGGTTACAGTGATGGACAGGGAAGGGACTGGAACAAGGGGCAGGGTTACAGTGATGGACAGGGAAGGGACTGGAACAAGGGGCAGGGTTACAGTGATGGACAGGGAAGGTTCTGGAACGAGGGGCAGGGTTACAATGATGGACAGGGAAGGGACTGGAACAAGGGGCAGGGTTACAGTGATGGACAGGGAAGGGACTGGAACAAGGGGCAGGGTTACAGTGATGGACAGGGAAGGTTCTGGAACGAGGGGCAGAGTTACAATGATGGACAGGGAAGGGACTGGAACAAGGGGCAGGGTTACAGTGATGGACAGGGAAGGGACTGGAACAAGGGGCAGGGTTACAGTGATGGACAGGGAAGGGACTGGAACAAGGGGCAGGGTTACAGTGATGGACAGGGAAGGGACTGGAACAAGGGGCAGGGTTACAGTGATGGACAGGGAAGGGACTGGAACAAGGGGCAGGGTTACAATGATGGACAGGGAAGGGACTGGAACAAGGGGCAGGGTTACAGTGATGGACAGGGAAGGGACTGGAACAAAAGGCAGGGAATGCCGCACAGGGTAGTTTCAGGATTGGATACAACTTGGGCACAAACGAACTGGGGAAAACACAGGGGTACATATGAACAAACTATTATAGCTATGGACTGAATAAATAAACGTGTGCCGCAAGAGAAGAAACCATGGGAAAATTACTCTTTTTCCCAGTCAGGGATAAACTGCTTCCTTCCCAGTCCTACTGACTCATCTCACTTCTGTCTTTGCATTCGTCATCTCTGTGACTAGTTTGGACCAGGACCCAATGTCTCTCGAAGTCATTAAATTAGTAAGGAGCTAACCCGTTAAAAAAATAGAAAATGGTGGCAAGAAAAAAAACAAAAAAAGAAAAAAAAAAAAAGGAATTCAACACAGTGCTTTTCTAGGTTGGTTTTAAAAATAATGCATCATAGTAAAAGTTGGGGTCTACATTAGCATGAATGAGATATCAAGCAAGAGAAAACAAACTGAATGATCTAATTTTCCAGGTTTTCTGGAAAAAAAATCTTTTTACTGTTTAAAAATTTTGATTATTCTCTCCTCTCATGAGGAAGTTGCACAGACAAGTTCACTTGTGCACCAGAAACCAACTCCAAGCCCTGTTGCCAGTACAAAAAACTCATTTTTCTCTGCCTAAAATTGATTCAGCTCATACAGCTGGGAAAGTTTTGCACTGTGAGGAGGCAAAAAATTACCTACACCCTGGGAGAAAAAAAAAAAAAAAAAAAAGGTAGCCAGGTTATTTTCCTAATGGGAAGGATGAATCCTCTGTGTGATCCAGTGCACTGCAAAGTGAGCACCTCCTCGAGCTGCTCAGGAAGGAGGAGCTGGGAACAGAACAGGGCATTCAGTTTGGTCATTCTGATGCGTGTTAGCTATGGCTGCATCTTTCCACTGCCAAGAGACAAACCTGGCAGTTCCCTGGCTTGGCTGTGAGCTGTTCCCATGTTTTCTCTCTAATCTAGGATGGTTTTGTAGCTATAAGGGGCTTTGCATGTTTCTCTCATGTTGCAGTAAAGCAGATGGGAGTCAGTTTCTTCATGAAGAAAAGGTTAATTCTTTATTCACATAACTCATTTTTGTAGACTTAGTATTTAACTCAGATTGGTTAGTACTTAATTCATTGGATAGTAACTGGCATTTTACATTTTCATCAAATCTTTCTGTTCTTGGCTTGTTTGCATATTTTTTTCACTGATTCTCATGGGACAGACCTATTGTTTATGCAGGTGCCAACAGTTCTCTTACTAAAATAGGTTATTGTGCTGTTCTATCATTCTTCTAATTCTTCCTTATGGGAACTTACAAATTAGGTGCTACCTTAGGTAGAGCAGCAGGGCTTAAGCTATATTTTATAAGTCCTTTCTTTTATACTGTCTGTACCTTTCTACAGCACTCTCATACCACTGGTTCTCTTTCAACAGCTTTTTCAAACACCCTTCATTCTTGTTCATGAGCTGCCACACTGACACCCTTCTTTACATGAACATCCCTCTGCTCTGCAGCTGCTCGTATCAGAATGGGAAAAATAACTCAAAAAAATCCCCAAAGATAGGAAGTTCCCTTCATCCTCTTCCTGCTGTGAGAAGTGTGATTCTCTTCCAGTCTTCTGATGCTCACACAGGGCATCGCTCACAAGATTTGAAAAAGGTTGTATGTATAGAAGGAAACAATCCTTAAATAATGAGACACTTTCTCTGGTAAAAAATAGGCACAACAAGTGATATAGCAACTGTTTGTTCAAATAACACAGGGCATGTTTCCTTGGAGGGAAAATAATTAATCATTGGAACACATTACTTGAATCCTCCAGCAATGGTCTCTGCTAAACTTAAAACTGAAAAACTATAGAGAAAAATGTGGAAACGTATGTGTATGAAATGCAAATCAGAGTATGGATTGGAAAGATAAATTATTCAGTGAAGAATTACAATTGTAAAGTCTTGGTCTTCTGGTTTTTTGTCCCAAACTCTTGTATTCAGCCTGTGCTCTATGGAGCTGTAGAGCATTAGCTTGGAATCAGGAGCAGGTAAATAAGAAAAATGTTATTCATAGTCTTAAACTTGCTACAATGGGAACTTTTCTGTGCTGAAAAATACACAAGGGGTGTGCAACCTTCTGTGATTGGAAAACATTGGGCATACAGGCAGGAAATGGCTCCTTTTGCCATCTCAGTTGTTTGCTGAATAATTGTAGCTATTGAAAAAAAAAAAAATACAAACCAACAGATAAACTAAACATGAATTTCAGCCTTCATTCAAAGCAGAGACCTGTCCCTTAGCTGCAGCAGAAAGATTGAAAATATCAACAGAGTAGAATCCAGAAATGAAAGGCCAAATAGTATTTTTGCTTTCCACCTTAAGTCCCTTGAGTCTACTAACCCAAGTTAGTTGCCATTAGTTCATTTTCCAGCACTAGACAAAAAGGTTTTTCATCCAGCCAGTAACATGCATATATTTTATAATTTTTGTTACTATATCACAGTCAGATTTACTGGAGCAGCCAAATGCATAACTTGATATTAACACCTCATTGTGGTCTATTTCTGCAGGAAGTCTTTCCCCTTTTTTCTCCCCAACAAGAAAAAGGATTGCAGAAGTTTAAATCCCCTCTTCCTCCTCTTCCCCCCACTTTATATCCTGAGCATGATGCCATAAGGTCTGGAATATCCCTTTGGTCAGCTGGGGTCACCTGTCCTGGCTGTGCCTGCTCTCACCCTCCCCAGGCACTCCCAGCCCCTCCCAGCCTGAAGGAAAAGCAGGAAAGGCTTTGGCTCTGTGGGATCCTGCTCAGCAATAACAAAAAGTCTCTGAATCATCAACCCTGTGTTCAGCACAAACCCAAAACACAGCCCCACACCAGATTAACCCTACCCCAGCCAAAACCAGCACATTCAGTTAGACAGTCTGGTGGTTGATTTTATTGCCTTGATTATTGTTTTTCCCCATCTCACAGTTTTTCCCGGAGATAAGAAAGGAACTCGCTGTGCATTGCACACACAGACACAGCCAAATATTTTGGTTCTTCTCCAAGAACTGAATTCCCAGCACTGCTGTGAAGCAGCTGGGAGCTGGAAGTGCAATCTTGGTACTGGTGTAGCAGGAAGCATACAAAGTAGCCCAGCTTGGAGTCTCAGATTCCTGGAGCTTTCCTGAGTAACTCACAATCCAGGGCAGGTCTTTGCCTGCTGAGGGACTCATTATTGCAGTCACCTTTTCTGTCCTACAGATCTTCAGCTCTTGTACTTCTCTCTGCTAGTCCTCTAACTCACTCCTCTCTTTGTGCCCCCATTTTTTTATACATTATTTCTGCTTTATTTTCTTTTTGTCCTTAAAGCCTTCTGCAGGGGAAAACAAACAAACAAACAAAACAAAACAGAACAAAACAAAATAAAAAAAAAGCCCCCGACAATTCACTGGAAATAGGTGTTCCATAATTCTACAGGAAAGGGTGTAGCTTGGAACAGGCACTGGGAGAGTCAAGGATTGTAGATGAATATCTTCTACTTAACTGCAGTTTAAGCTCTAACTCTATTTGTATTCGGAGCTGGTACAACTGGGGAAGTAAGACCTCCCATCTCCAGTCATGTAAAATGATAGATGGCAGAGATAATTAAATGAAAGGAGTAAAATTCACTTATGTCAATTTATATTTTTTAACATAAACATAGACTGATGTAGATGCTGTTTTACAATCTTTATAATACATCAAATGTCTTACACTAGAAATTAAAGAAAAATTGTCTTCCCTCTGACCTCTATATTGCCACAACCTAGGATGCTTATGTTATTTATAAATTTTGCCTGGGTTTCAAATGCAGGTACTGTCTAATTTCTCTCTTCTTGCCGACTTTTGAAAGTGCTTGTTGCTGCACAGATGTGGAAACCTAACTCAGTATGAACATGTATGGTAATAAATTTCCACATCATCTCTGTCTCAGTGTCACAGTTCTAAATACACAGCTGTGACAACCTACGCATCCTCAGCCCACAGATGCTGATGAAAGAAAGGCTGGAGAAGGTGGAATGGGAAGAGATGAATGGGACAGGAAGGACCCCTGTGACCTCATGCCTCACATACACAATTTTGTAAGAATCTATTGTAGAGAAAGACAAAAAAAATCCCAATGAGCTCAAGGATGTGAACATCCAGAGCCTTTGTTTTCATTCCTGTATTGCAGCTGGCAAACCTTCTGTTTTCACACTAATATTTGAGATAGCCAACATGGCATCCAGAGAGACTGCTTCTGTGCCCTGTAATAATGAAAATATATATATATATATATGGGAAGTAAAAAGTTCAAATCTAAGTCTAGCAGCTAAAAAACCCCCTGCTTTTCACTTTAAAGTAAAAAGTTTTTTCAAAGCCAGGAAGAGGTCTTGCATGAGAGGTTTTACAATCTAAATAGAAATAAGAGATAGGAAAAAACCTTTTCCAGCCTCCCAGGCTGTTGCATCTCCATTATGTGTTTTCTCTGACCTTCACAACTTGAGTTTGGTTTTGCTCAGCTCACCTTTTTGTTTTGGCTTTTGCATGCTGCTCTGTACATGTCCCCATGTGTGTCTGGTGCATCTGATAAGCCCTTTATCTCAAATGCTTTCATTATCACCATCCTACTGTTCTCTGTGATTAGGTATTCAGAAATTGATTCCCACTTTTGTCCTGCCGATTGCCCAAACACCCATTTCCAGCCTATTTGGTTTGCAGTTATGTATGTTCATGATTTTTCCGTGGGGAAAATGTTGGGAAGAAATTACCTTTTCTTTCCATTGTCCCTGGTCAAACCTCCTTTTGAGATTTCCCTTTGTCCTGACGCTTCTGAGAAATCTTGGTGGAGGTCCTGATGTACAAGTCCTGCCTCGCTTGCAGAACAATAAATCACCAATATTTCCCTGTACTTCCCAGTCTGTGTCGTAGCCATTTATTTCCTCCAGTCTCCTATAGAGATGAGAATCTGCTTTAGATCCACTGTCTAAAAATTCTTAAAGTCAGGTCCTCAATTGTGTGAAAGGTCATAAGTGTCACCATAAGTGAGGATGGATAAAAAGGTGTTGCTATCTCACTCTTAGGGAGAGTTAAATCAGGAAGACAGCAAGTAACACACCAGTGACAGAGCTGCAACTTAGCCCCCATCTTCTGAGCTCCAAAATGGGCTTTCTGTATGAAAACAGACTTTCTTGCTTACTAAATATGCATTGGAACTGTGCATTACCTCTCTATGCTATGTAGGGTGTGATTAGTCATGCTATGGGACTTTCATTGCCGTTCCTTTCTGTCAGTGCAGAGGTGTTTCTATTTAACCCATTGCCCATGCTGCCTTTAAGCAAATGGTGTTTTTCTGCCACTTTTCAGAGTCCTAGCCTACATTTATCATTCCAAGAGTCAAAGTCAAAAATAAACAACTTACTTCTTTAATCAATATGATGGCGAATTTTATTTATCCCACAGTCCCCTTCACTCTCCTTGCCGTTCTCTTCATGCTTTCAGAAATGCTGAACTTCTAGGGATTTTTTTACCCATTTAGCTCTTGACTTTCCAGTGCCCTCACTTCTTTGCTTGCAACAAAGACAGATGTGTGTTGACCTCTGTGAAGTTGCTCAAATTTAGATGTGTGGTCATATTTATCTGTTTATTTTATTTTATTCACAGCTACTGAAGCGTCAATATGAGCAATGCCAGTATCTAATGTTGGCAGTACAGTATTTTAGAAAAGTTTAACACTGAATAGTGGTGAACATTAATATTTCCAATTTGCCAATAAGATAAGTTCATCTGAAGAAGTTTGGATTTGAATTTAATATCATTATAGTTGTTAGTAGGCATACAACACGCCTCAAACCATAGTAAGTATTTTTTAATAAGGAAAACTTTTCTCACTGTCAGTGATGAACTGCATCTGCACTGTGTTATTGCAAGACCTGCTTAAGATTTGTAAGGTCTGTGAATGGATGAATTTTATTATGTCGTTTTAATAACAGGATAGATTAGGCAGAAGGCAGGCAGCCAGAACTTCTTGATGTACCTGCTTAGCCAGTTCGGTGTGCTCTGAGACCTCACCACTTGATTTTATCTCTGGCAGTACCTATGCCCCATGGAGACTAATACACACAGAGAGAATCATACCTCTGATTAAGGGGTCTGAAAACACATTTAGATATCTACCTTCAGGGGCTGAATTTTATGGAGAATAACATGTTCTTTGCAAGCTGTGTTTCAATGCCCAGGATGTCTCGTCCCACTGGCACTCAGCTGGTGAAAACTGGAAGGGTCCATTAAGTTCCCAGTGGGGAGTTAAGCACTACCAAAGTGTGAGCTCTTGGAAATGATGCAGCTCAGGAGGGCTGTCCATGTGAGAGTGAAAAGTGCACTCTTTCTGGTAATAGCAGGAGTGCTGGCAATTCAGCACTGTCAGTTCTAAACTTGGATGGTGGCTTGCTGCCTGGTCTGCCCGACCAAGCTATGACATATTATAATCATCCTCAGCTTCCTTGGTACCAAACTGACCATTTTATAGACATTCAGATGTGTCTGTTCTTTCTGAAGGGGTTGCTGCTACCTGTGGTGTTGCAGTGCATTTCTCTCTGGAGTTTGAAATCAGGTGGAAACACTAGAGCTGAGTGCCTACACAAACCCTCCTAAATTAATTTTATTGTACTTGGTGTAGCTCACTAGTAATGGCTAGGTTGGCTCCCACATCAAACGCTTATGCAGGGCATAAAACAACTGTAAAGAGAAACTTTGGTGAGCACTTCAGGTACAAGCATCTACATTCATCTAATATTAAGTGATAAGACTCCCACAACAGATATTTAGAAGTGTGGCACTGAATTTGCATTAAATGCAAAATTTCTGCACTGATCTTAATGCTGTCCCAAATGAGGAAAAAGAAAAAATAGATCAGCTGGTGCTTTGATTAACTTTATTTTTAAAAAAATATATATTCAATCAATCCCATACCAGCAGAGGCTGCTAAATTCTATTGCAAAGTTTTTCCAGTAGATGTTCTATGCAATCTTTTCATTGCTTGTATTTCTGAAATCAGTAATAACTATGAAAGGTAGTTTGTTCAACTGTTCTATTTTAAATCCCTGTTCTTACACTATAGCAAATAATCCTAGATATTTCTTAAGATATATTATTGTCATAATTTAAAACTGGGTGGTACAACAGAAAAATCTTTCTTGTGGAGAATCACCACCAAAACTTTTTCCAAAACTATATAATGAATTAATCATATAAATAATTTTATAAATAAACTGCTTCTGTTGAAGAAACTGAGTGTTAAAACTGAGTGGCAGTAATTCTTCTTTCACATAAGGTGATTCTTTTCTTGTCTTCATTGTAGGTTGATGAGATCTGCCTTAAACACAGAGAGATACAGATAATTTCCATGGCAGAGAATAAGTATTTTTTAACTAATCCATGAGATCATTTAGGTTGCTTTAAAGAAAAATGAGATTAATTTAGCAGTGGCAGTAGTCCTGAATACGGAGGATGCCCACACTGTTCATTTCCTCAGCCACAGTCCAGATGATGGGGCAGAGTAAACCTTCAGCAAACTTGCAGATTATGCTAAATTATTTGAAGAGGTTGAGGCACCAAAAAGTAGAGTTTCAGACCAACTAATTTTGTTAGTCTGGAGCACTGTTAGAAGCCAACTTGCAGAGTGCACCAAGGAGAAGCTGAAGTTTTTCACGTGAGCTGGGAAATGCTCTGAAATCTTGCACTTTTCAGAGCTCTGCAAAGCCTGGGAACTCCCTGCTGGAAAGGGCCTGAGAATGACTGTGGATGGAGTGAGAGTCAAAGACACACTCTCTTCTCGAGTTAAAGCATTCATGAGGTTCAGGTCATTTTATGCAGCACAGGAGGAGGTTGTTCAAAGTGATTAAAATCTCCACCCTCAAACTTTTAGACTTGGCTAGGTAAAATTGGGTAAAATTACCAGTTCTGTGGTTCATGGTTGCCCACACTCCTGCTTTGATCCAAAGGTTGAAGGTTTTTAGAGGTTCTTTCCAAACAATATATAAACGATTCTCTATCTACATCAGCCTCTGCAGCTCTGAGTTGAAGATAGAATTTCTCAGCTAATACAAGTCTCCAAACCTGCACATTTCAAATCTGTGCACCAACCTCGGCTCATGCTCTGGGAGCAGAACAAGGCTGCCCTCAATGAAGCAGGAGTATTAGTTCAGGAACAGCATTATGCTGACAGGATTGCTGCATTTCTACATCAACAGCTTTTTATTTATTTATTTTTTTTTCAGTTAAATCGAGTGTCTCTGTAGAGCACTGTTGAAAGAAGGCTTTAAAACAAGTAACAGACGTTTCAGTCCACACTGAAAGCAGCAATTCCAGTACACAAGCTCTGTAAGGTACTACACTAGGTTTTGTAAAAAATAAAAAAAAAATTAAAATAAAAATAATTTTGAGGCAGGAGCAAATTTTATGCAATTTTAAACTAATTTTAGACACCACTGATACAAATTTCTTTGCAGAGATACTGAACTGCTTTATTATTGAATAAAATAAAGAGTTTGAGCTGGTATTTTGGCTTACATCAGTGTTGGAGGTTTATATCAGCATTTCTCTTTGAGATCCTAATTATTGTTTTCAAAACAGAATTAATCACAGAATCACTAGGACTGGAAAATACCTTTGAGGTCATCAAGTCCAATCTCCAACTGATCTCCACCTTGTTGGCCAGACCAGACCACTGAGTGCCACATCCAGATTTTCCCTGGACACTTCCAGGAACAGTGACATCACCACCTCCCTGGGCCACCCATGACAATACCTGACCATGAAGAAATTTTCCCTGATGTTCATGAAACACTGGCACAGGGTGCCCAGAGAAGCTGTGGCTGCCCCTGGTTCCCTGGAAGTGTCCAAGGTCAGGTTGGACAGGGCTTGGAGTAACCTGGGCTAGTGGAAGGTGTCCCTGCCTGTGGCAGGGGTTGGAACAAGATGATCTTTAAGGTCCCTTCCTACCAAAACCATTCTGTCATTCTGGGACATTCTGTTTTCCAGCCCCCTTTTTAAACTTCCATTATTTCAAGTAAGTCAGAACTTATTATGATTCATATGTTAATTTGTGAAGGGAAATCTGTTCCTCCCAGTCATTTATCCATTGTCATATTGCCTATCTGATGCTCCAGAGTCACAGGCTTTAGGTTGGCTGCACATTAAACACTGTGGAGCACAGTTTCCAAGTTCTGAACTTGCCATAAGGAAGAGATGCAACTTCTGTTGCTGCCCCCAAGAGCTATTACAACATCCAGCAAGATGCCATGGATAAATAATGGGTTTTGCACCACATATGTTAAATTACACATTATCCTCAAAGGAACTTACTGAATACAAAGTTTATAAAGTCATTAGAGGAATAGCCTATCTAAATCTTTCTTTAAGACACAAAATCTCCCTGACTGACTGAGCATGGAAACTACTTACAGGAAAATAAGCTGTATAACCCTGATCCTCTGGATGTGTTCTCAGTTTTCAGTATAACAAAATTTTTCAGCATGTGAATGCTTCCTTAGCTTCAAAGTAATTACTCTTACTTTTCAAGTTATGCACAAAAGCTTAAAAGCTTAAAATCTTTTGTCAGTCACAGTTCATCTCAGAAAGAATAACCATTGTACTGTGCTTTACCTTTGAGACAGTTCTCACAGAAGGTAGAATAAGGTATCATTTCTTTCTCCTTTGCTGCTTAGTGGAAAAGTTAAGTATATGCTTAACTGCTGTAGCATAATATAGAGACGTGAGAATACTTCAGTTCAGGACAGAATTCAAACACAACCTTATTTTCTGTGAACCATCTGTATTTCTGTAATTGGCTCCCATCAACCCCTCAGAATGTGTTTTCACACTCTTCTAAGACTTACATTTTAGTCAGTGGCCGTGCTGACACCATTCTGCTGCAATGAGCCACGAGCACATCCCAGAGGACAGCTCCTCTGAGCTCCTTACAGAGATCCTTATGGCACCACACAGCAGTCTGGATACAGTTCCAGGGGTGCACTGAAGTCTCTTACACCCCTCTCACAAAATGTGTCTTGACTAGTGCTGGTTGTGCCCTTGCCACATACCAGCTTCCTCCTGAAGGATGCATCTCTCAGAAATATCTCACATGAGACTCGACCCTTTTCATGTACTCAGCTGCTCTCCCCACACACATTACCCAGCTCTCTGGAAGTACCAGGGATCTCATGACAAACTTCTACGAGGGTGAGACTGATCACAGATGTGTTTATGGCCAGGATGGAGCTCTGCATCAGCCCCCGGAGAGAGCTGTGTGGAAAATTCAGTAGAGCAACAAACTCCAGAAGCTTTGCTCCTTCCTTGTCAGCTGTTTATTGAGTTTATAATCAAGTGTTCCCTAGGGAGGAGCTCCGAGAGCCAACAGTCTTGGCTGAATAGAGGTTTTGTTCGCCAAAGAGCTCTGATTTGGTTGGCAAGCAGAAAAGTCAAAACCAAAGTTGGCACCTAGGCAATGCTGGTTGATAATCAGGACCACAAGTCTCTTGAAGTTAGAGTAAGAAGTGAGGAGATGAAACTAAATTTCCCCCATGTGGCATAGCAGAGTATCAGCACTCAGAGGGAAATTTTCAGCTATCCCCAAAATTTTGCCCAGCAGTTCATGCTGTACTTAGACCAACTGATAGGTATGGTTTGTATGCTCATATGAGTTAATTAATATTAACATGGATGAAAAGTCTGGCCATCCCAGAGACCTCTGAAGGAATTCATGCTGTAAAATTGGCTGTTATACATAGATTAGAAAGTTGTAAATTATCCATAAGAAGTGTTCCTGCAGATGCAGGAGGCCTTTAGAAAAATCACAAACCACTTCCACATGTGCTATATACTGGAAAACTACAACTTTCCACTTTTGAATCTAAGAGGATAAAGACTTTTCCAACTCAAAAATCTCACCTCAGGATTTCAAAAAACAGCAAGTGTGTATATATCTGCTTTGACAAACCAGAGACCACGATCCTAAATTTGGCCAAGCTTGTAAGATTATTTTTATTTATTTCAATGGATTAATAATCTCATGTGGCTTAGTCTGGCAAGACTTAAAACTGTTACTTTTGATGGTTGGCCTTTAAAATCAGTTTTTATATTGTAGTCCATAGAGGCCAGCACTGTCCATGGTACATAATGTGCCAACAAAGAGGTGAATCAAACTAAATGAAGCCCCTGGGGACTAATGCTAATCAAGATCAATGAGTGAGAAGAGAAGTTTCCATACAAATATGTGTTCGGGGTTTGTGTACAATTACCACCTGGAAAGCACTTGGAATGGGTGGAATTCATAACATTTATTAGAATGATTGCCACAGACATTCACAAAGAAAGAATATTTTTGTAAGAAATGTTGGGAAAGATGCCACTGACTGGATAGTGGAAGATCTTGCTTATTGAATTGAAAATAAAAATGTCTGATAATAAGTGTTTAAGACGTGTATCTTGCCTTGCCTATGACCTGCAGTCATTGCTGGAAACATTAGTAAAACACTGGACAAATGTTGAAGTTAATTGTATATTTCCTCAGGAGGAAGAAAAGATGCTGAAGGAATGCTTTTGGAGTGAAGAACCAGCTGGAGGAAATCAAAGTTGTTAAAGACCATGAGATTTTGAAAAATCTTGCACAGTGAGCAGATGAAGCAAAAATGGTTCACAACAATCACACGAATGGACTCCTTGAAATGATGGAGGTTCATCTTTTGTTGGAGAAATTTAGACAGATTAATAAGGGAAAACATGTACTGCACCAGAAAAACAATGGTGTAAAATCTGAAACGAGATAAAAGCACAATGTAAGATTTACCAAAGTGACTGCTTGTCACTTCTGCAATTTGTTATCTTCCTCTTTCAGTTTCATTTCATAAGAGAAAAGTCTATTTGTTGATTCAAAAAGGGGAAAGAGGCGATTGCAGAACTGTTTTATGCATACGACCTGAAGCTGTAGGGCTGGAATAAGGTAGAGGCTGATTCTTTGAATTACTGTCTGAATATTTTTGAATATTTTAGAGCAAGAACCTGTCAGGAGGATGGGGAGGAAAATAGCAGTCTATGAGATAAAACAGACAGTTCCTGAGTTTATTGTAAGGCTGGAAGCAAAGGACTGACTGGAAAACAATGCAACTGAGAGACATAAGGGCATAATTATAATTGCTATAAATATAATTACAGCAAAAAAAAAGAAAACTCAACTGAGTAGATCTTGGATTCAATTGCAAAATAAGCAGTACATTCCTTCTGAGAGTCATTTTCTAGATGGATGTAAGCAAAAGATACATGAGCAGCACAGATTGGGTAAAAAATATTTGGCAAAATGTGTCTTTGGGAAAGAATTAGTTGGTGTGTTTAAAATTTTCTTATGCAAGAAAAAGAGAATAACTAAATTAATTATTAAAGAACAGTAGAAAATGGAAAAGGTTAACTTTATATTGCTAAACTGGAGATATTTGCAAGTACAACTTCATTTAATCTTGTTGCAGTTGCTCCATTTGCTGCCAGCAGAGGAAGTGGACTTTTCTAGGACACAATTCCTTTGAATATATCCAAATTGGGCCAGATGAATTGCACCCAAGTAGTGACTACGTCATCCCAATGAGCACAAAGAAAATTTAAATGCCTGCCTCATTTGTAGATATCTACATCTGCAGGCATTTCCAGTTGTATGATATTAATCTAAGACTTTATTTAGGGTGGCACAGGAGGGCAGAATTCACAAGTGAAGCAAAAGCATTGGGTACGTAAAGATTCCTAAAGTTAGATAGCCAGACCCAGATTCAAGCATTGGTAAGAAATTGTCAGGTAACAGTATCAAACATCCCCAGATCAGAAGAGTTTCTCCCTAAGATATGGACCTCAAGCAGAAAAGAAATATTAAAAGTCAAAAATTTTCATTAAAAAAAACAAAAAAAAAAAAAAAACAAAGGGAGGGACGTTTCAACCCTCTTTCAATTTCACACAAAATGTGTGTTAGATTATGTATACAAGAAATATTAAAAAAAATAAAGAGAAAGTGCACTGCATCAATTTTTTTTTTCATTGGTGGAAATGTTAATTTGACTATTTTTATTAAGACTAGCAAAATATATCAGTGCATTCAACAGGAGCTGAGAAACAGCTGGGCAATTAAAAACAAGAGCAAAAGATCAATTTTTATTATTATTGGGACTTAACGACATCTACCATGGCAAAACTATTCAAGGTGGGATTGGATCTATGTTGCACTTTTTTTTTTCTCAGTGTCCTTCCCATAGGAGGGAAAGAGATAAATGTAGCATCAGTAGGCAAGCCACAGCTTCCTAATCAATAATTTGGTTTCCATGTATGTGTGATCTTTCTGTGTCACTCCCTCTATCTCTTCTCCCAAGAAGTAAAAGTAACCCCTTAGGAGAGACAAGCAGCCCCTGTATCACAAAGAAATCTGGGAAAAGGGTGTGTAACTGTCAGATTCCTAGAGTCACACTTTATTTGTGTTATTATACTGGGAAAAAAACAGTGATATGCTTAAAATCTTTATAATGGGAAAGTTTTGTTCTGTTTGGACTCCATTAGGCATTTGATGCAAACCAGATTTGCAGCATAAAATGAATACAAGCAGGACTTAACACCTTGAAAATTGAAGTGTAAGAAAAAAATTAATGGATGCCTGTGGAGTGGTCTTCCTCTGGCACTAAGAACAATTCAGTGCTGCAGTAAATTAAACCAGATTATTTCTGTGAATAGAACTTTATTGCAAATGTCTTCTCTTGTTTTGTTAGTAAATAGCTTGCAATTGGTTGTGATACCCTACAACTATGTTGTGTTTATTATTCATAAGAATTTGCCAAACAGATGCACTTTTAAGTAATTTCCAAGCTCTGAATCACTTGCTAGCTGCTTCTCAGAAGCTGTACTACAAAAACAGTCTGCCACATACTTAATCTGGGATTAATGGAATTTACTGTACACTGGACTTGGGGTCAAGCCATATTCACAATTCTGTGTGCATTTTATTATGTTGGTTGCTCACACATTTTTTGGAGACTTGATTAGGTGATAAATATTAAAAAAAAAAAGAGGAGAAATGTATGAGAAATAATGCAAGCTTCTTTTTAGAATTAAAAAAAAAAAAACAAAAACCAAACACCTCTTGGATTTAATATCCTCTCAGGATTCAAGAACCTTTTTGCAAGTGGAAAGCACATGTTCATATACAGACAAATAGCTAACAACACTTTATGAATCAGGCAGATTGGATGTTCTTCTCTTTCCTGCAATGAATTCAGCTTCCATGGAAAACTAGAGCCATGTTTGGCTTTGATCTGGGAAAGCATAAGATCAGTAAACTTAAAAATTTGCTGCTTCGAAATTAAAATGTGCACAAGGAAAGAGATACAAGACACAAGCGTAGAAAAAAGGAGGTAAGACATGTTGTCTAATTTTATTTTGATTTACTACCTTTATTTTGAGGATAAGGTGGATTTTATTATGGAGCAATAAATTAGAGGTCATCCAGGCATGAGTGTGGGAACTGTGGGACCCAGGCTGTTGATGACAGACCACCTGGTGTTCCTTGAAAACCAAGGTTTAGCTCTCCCTGGTTCAAAAACTGGCTTTTCCCTCTGTGAATATTATCTGCAAAGATTTGGTTTCCTGGTGCAGATTAATTTCTACTTTCTTTCAGTAGATGAGGACAGCCCAAGCTACAGTGAAGGTGGTGGTGAGGATGTGTCACCCACGGCAATGTCAGGTGTTGGGAAATGCAAATGGAACTGCAGAAGCAATACTCTGCACATTCCAATATTTAGAAGGATTTCACTGCTCCTGGAGCCACAGCCTGCTCTTCATTTGTCCAGCCTGCACATTTTTAGGTGTTCAGCTTCCCACCTGTCTCCTGCCCACGGCTCCTTTCCCTGAGGCAGTGGTCAATGTGATGTACAGGGAAAACCACTTCACCTAATGACCCTAAGCAGGGTTCAAAAACTTACACAAAGTTCTTGCTTTCATTGCTTTCATTCTGCTGATTCACCAGACTGAAAAAAAATTGTTTTTCTCATTATTCCTATCCTTATATTAACTACTAAATAATTTCTGGTCAATTCCAGACTGTTTTACTACTGTGCCCCAAAGAATTATAGCTACATGGATTCACTCCTTCCTTGACCTCTCCAAAGGCAACACAAGTTACAAATAGCTCAGTAGATCACATCAAAGGTTTTTGGGTTGTTTTTTTTTTTTTTTTTATGGGATGGTTAACAATAAAATCTTGTGCTTATGAAACTGTCATTACTTTCTTCCTCAAAAGAAATTATTCAATGATTCAAAATGCATGGACGGATGGGCCATGTGATTATATTGCCTTCATCAAATCCACCCCAAAGCAAAAAAAGAAAAGCTAATGGAGCATACAAAATGAAACAGTAAAATCACATAAATGCAAGCAACATTTCTTTCCCTTTTAAGCCATTAATGTTGAATACCATAATGTATCAGTTCATATTTTTGCTTCACTACATTCAGAATCAAATCTCCTCACTTACTTTGAATGAGGTAAAGTTGCTTTGCTTTTCAAGATGCTCATGGATTATCAAATAATCTATAGAAGATAAAGTAGGCAAAAAATAAAAAGTATATATTGAGTTATGAATGCAGCATTTTGACCTAAATAGTGTGAATCTTTCTACAAGCAAAAAAATTTAAAAGCTGTATATTTGTACAAAAAGGATTTCAGAGAATGATAGCATATATAAATTATTTTATATTTTCTTGAAGTAGTAAAATAAATGTAGTATATGTCTATGGATGGAAACTCCAAATGTTAATGTTAGTAGTCTTTTTCAAAGTGTTTCCAGAAAAAGTGGAAAAATAAAAGTAGCACACTGTGATTTTCATATCAGGTTGCATTTTGTGCGTGACTTATGTTTGTGCCTGTGCATGCATATTAATATGGCACTATGTAGTGCAAGAGCTTTGGTGGACATTCTATCTTGAATGGTAATATTCATGCTTTTAAATCAATTGAAAAACCAATCTATAAATATTGTTCACAAGTTGCAGTTCAACTTGTAAATCAGTATCTCTTATTTCAGATTTTTCAGGAGATTGTGTCACTATTGTAACTGTAAGCTAAGGCTGATCTTCAGATACTAATTTTTTAAGGTTTTTCTTTTTAGTCTTCCTCACCTTTTGTTACAAAACCCATGGTCTGTAACTGATTCTATTGTAAGAGGGAAGCCATTCATGGGACAGCTGAAGTGTGATTCATTGGAAATATAGACAAGATCATATCCAGCCTTCACCAGGCAACCCCTTGGATATTTTATATTCCTTTCAGCAAACTGGATGCTTTTAGATAGTTTGAGTATCTAAATCATGAGATATAAGGTTTCAATGCAAGAATCTTCCACAGGACACCTTCCACTGTCCCAGGTCACTCCAAACCCTGCCCAGCCTGGCCTTGGACACTCCCAGGGATCCAGGAGCAGCCACAGCTTCTCTGGGCACCCTGTGCCAGGGCCTCCCCACCCTCACAGGGAACATTTTTCTCCCAAGATCTAATCTAAATCTGTCCACTTGTTTAAAGCCATTCACCCTTTGTGCTGTCCCTCCCTCCCTTGTCCCCAGTCCCTCTCCAGCTCTCCCTTCAGGCTCTGGAAGGGGCTCTGAGCTCTCCCTGGAGCCTTCTCTTCTCCAGGTGAGCACCAGCAGCTGTCTCAGCCTGACAGCCCCCATGTGCCATGGAAATGTGCATTTGAGTCCTGGAAGAAAAGAGACAATGTGATGGTGCACCAGGATAAAAGCAGATAGGTTGACACAGGGTTGTTATTGGTTGGGTTTCTTCCGTTTGCTTGGCCCATGGGAAAAGATACGATGAACACTGAACATTTCTAAAGACTTCGTGTCACCTTAGGGAAATTGTTTGCTTATTTGGGGTCTAAATTCATGTACAGAAACAACTATCAGCTTTCCAATTGAGTGCATTTCTACTGTATGTCTCTAGTGCAGGACTGGCCTTTGTTATGTGTTATCTTTTAGTGTCATTCCCTAAACAATTATCTGCTGACTATGAACCTAGAGAGAAGGAAAAACCCCAAATGATGCAAATAAATAAGTTGGGGTGTTTCTTGTTCACGATTAACAGTGGTAGATTCATTTTGCACGTACATTTTAAACCTGTCAGAGATTCCAGTTTCAGTGCTCAGATGTTGTATCAGTGTTCTCAAACGTTGCTGCATTGCAGAAATAAGTCACACTCAGCTGAATGACTGTGAGGGAGAATATTACATGAAATAATTCCAAAGGAGAATGTTAAACTTTGCATTTTCAGATGTAAGCAAAGTGATGGTTTGATGAAATGGTATCAGTAGTACAGGAAGCTCTAAGGGCCCCTTCAGCAGCCACAAAAGGGGCTTTAAAAAGACTGCAGTAATTGCCTGCAAAGAACTGTGTGATCATTAACTGTTAACCTGAAACTTCAGTAATGTTTTATTTTACCCATGAGTGCTTTTTCCTCTTCCAGAGTGAGCTCTGCTATATTGTAAATCTTCCCAGATAAATCCCCTCAACCTTGCTGGTGCTGTGGTATGAAACTCCACCTGCCTCTGAACAAACATGGCCTGGCTGGTTGCTGGCACCAGCAGAAGATAGTAGTATAAAGTCATCACTTATGCAATGTGATTGGAAGGATTGGAGGGATGGCCAAGAATAACACGGGGTTTTTTGCTAAATCATGAGGAGAGAGAAAAAAAAGAAAAAACAAAACAAAGAAAAAAAAAACAACGCAACAAGCTGAAGACAATTTTTAAATCAAGTCTACCAAAGGGGGAAAAAAAAAAAAGATAAATCTTTAAGCTGTATTATACAGTTATCCCGCACACTCTCAGATTTAGCATGGATTTATCACAATGTATAAGCAGTGTGAAACTATAAGTGCACACAGGGAAGCTGGAGTTGCTGTAGGAGCTGGAGTTGCTGTAGGGGTGTGGCAACTCCATTTTTACTGAAGGTCCAATTATCTGAAATGAGCAACATATTTAGGTAATAACACTACCATTAGCTCTGGAGCTGCCACATTTACAGGAAATGTGATTATCTCCTGGTAAATGTGCTCCCTGTATCAGAAATAATTATGCTTTTGTAAGGTGCAATATAATAATTTGGTTTTAACCTAAGGATGACAAGCATGGGCTTTGCTGTCTCCTTTGCAAAGGTTACAGCAGAAATTTAGATTCCCACACAAAAATGTCCACCAGCACTGCCATGTTTTTGAAAATGGGTAAATTAAGTCATCTCCAGTTTGTCTTATTCACTAAAAGGTAGGAGGAAGGGTGCTTAATAAAGAAGTTTGTGAGGAAGTGTAGATGAATTATTTCAATAGGTTTCGTACAAAGAGGAAATATTAAGCCAAATTTGGGGTTGAATTGATACCCGGGATGGCTATCCTTTGTTTTTTGGGTTTTTTTTTTCAGAGAGCTTTAACCTAGGCAGCAATTTCATCCATCTTTTTCCTATGGGACAGAATATCTCTGTCCTCATAATTTCCTAGACCAAATAGTCAGTTTTTGATTGGTTCTTGATGCCTAAAAGGTGTCTACAGCATAATTACACAAATAATTGAAATGCAGCAGCTGAGCTAAAGTTCTTCTCTTATTGCTTTGGGTTCTGAGTTCATGGGTTCTCACAGATGGATTAGGGATGGGGGAAAAAAGGAAAAAAATAGGAAAAAATATAATATTAGTACAATAGATTTCAATAGGTACTAAGTGAGAATGGAGCAGAAACATTTTTGATTGCTACAATTAAGGAGATTCATCTATCTCATGCCGGTTTCTGGGGGTAGCCTGGAAGATGTTCTACTACAGGACAGTACAGAACAGGAATTAATATAAACCTTTCACTTGCTTTTCTTTCATTTTTTCTATTGAAAATAAAGTGATTCACACACTCTGGAAGTATTTTATAGTGTGAATTCACATCTCTGCTCTGAAAACCCTGTGATTATAAGGTCAGAAAGAACTTCTTGGACTGCTGCTCTCCTACAATGTTTATATCAGTCACTGAGAATTTCTGAGAAACTGGATGAAAGAACAAACAGAAATAATCTCATGAACATGTATTTTATAATTTACAATGCACATTTTAAAATAAAAATAGGGCCTAAGCTCCATAATCTTACACTCAGAACAGACTGAACAGGGGTGTGTGTATTTTGTGTTCGTGTATATATGCGTGCGTATGTTTAAATCTAATTTTGAATATATTTTTTCAATAGCAAAGAAAAATGATGTCTTCTAATTAAATTTACAAAACTCCACAAATCAATCTGTAGCTTTCTGGTCCCTGTTTGCAACAATACAGTTGAAAAATCATTAGTTAATACACATAAAGGAGCTACACGTCGCACTAGGTGATAGGCTATAGAAAATCAAAAGCAATAGAAATAAGATTTTTAAAAAACCCTTTTTATTTCTTTTAAAATATTCAGCTAGTTAGTGATGAAGCCTGTGGAGAAACAGAAAAGTAATTTTGTGATTGAGTTACCCAAAATTAGGCTGAATAAAGCTTCTTGAACAATGCTATAGAGAACAATTCCACACTAATGGCTGTGAACTTAGATGATCTCAGATTATCTTTTCCAAATATGATTCTTATGGGGCTACTTTTTTAGCTGACATGTCCATTAATGGTTTAGAAAGGATAGACAAAGAGAGGGTATACAAAAGGCTATTAATCAAAGAAGTTTCCCCTAATTGGTCAAGGGACCTTTTTGCAATGACATCCATTAGGGTCTCTACCACCTTGATCACAGTGTTATGTTACATCTTTCCCTTAATTTAAATAATTTGTGTGTTTTTGCATTAGAAAGAAAGTCTGAAAAAAGCAATGTCAAAGGTGTTTAATTTGTCATATGCTTCAATGTAATTTTGTTTTGTTTTGTTTTGTGTTTTAAATTGCCAGTGCCTATTTGGTCCAGTAGGTTTTATTGTGTGATCAACAACGTGACCTTGGAGTTAGACCTCCAGTACAGCCCTCACATACAGCCAAGACACACGTGTGCAACTGGGATCCCACTTAGAACTCCAATAGTCCCCAAATATTACCAGCACCATAAGCAAGGGGGTCTGAGTTTTATTCCCCGCTGTTGCAGTGAAAGAGGAGAGATCTCAGGTGTGAAAAATAACTGCAGCTATAAAGCCCTAAATGGCTGCAGATGTGCTGCAATTGTACAACGGTTTTATGGCATGCTGGAAATTAAAAAGTTAGAATAAATCACGGTGTGAGCCCCCAAAAGAGAACTCCTAAAAACCATGAAGGGCTGGTCTCAGGGGCCATTGCTCACCATGATACTGCCCTGTAGCCACAGAGTATTGCCACTGGAGTGCTGTGGTCTCTGCCCTGCTGAACACTGCTGCTGCTGTGGCTGCTCCAGACTTTTCTGTGTTGGAAAGCACTCTCTTGTCCTCATCAGTAAATCAAATCTCAGTGAGAGCTAATGAAGGCAGAGTCTTTGTTCAGTAGAATCCGAGTGCCGCTTGGGGTGTGCACTCAGTACAAGTAAGGTTGGTTAGGCATTGCAGATGATGGTTTGGGTAGGGACTGCCAGGAGGCCAAGTCTTCATCATCTCTCCCCTGTGGGATGTTCCCCAGCTCGTCTTGAGGCTGATAAATGTATCCCAAATTACTTGACTTCCTGTGAAGTAAGCAAGCTGCAAAAGCAGAATGAAGACAAGGGATAAATGTGATCTCTAGTGTATCAAAGGGTTATAAAAATTGCAGACCAAGCTTCTCCACTGTGCTTAGAGCATGCTTCATTTAGATTAACACTGCATGGACTTCAGGTCTCATCTGTCTGCTAAAGGATTTGCAGGGTTCCTTCCCACTGCCATTGCCTCTATTCATACTAATTGCTTTTATTCCAACTACCAACCACTGCAGGGTCTGCTCTAATAACTGGGAATCCCAGACACCCAGCTGAGCACTCATAAATTGAACTAAAGAATAAAAGTCAAAGCAGTAATATTTTCTCACTATATTACAACTGACTCATAACAAACAGCCATGTTCATCATAGAATCATCAGAGAATGGCTTGGGTAGGAAGGTCCCTGGAAGACCATTCAGTTCCAACGTCTCTGTCATGATCAGGGACACCTTCCAGTATCCCAGGTTGCTCAAAGCCCCATCCAGCCTGGCTTGGAAAACTTGCAGGGAGGGATAGGGCAGCCACAGTTTCTCTGGGCAGCCTGTGCCAGACCCTCACCATCCTGACAGTAAGGATGTTCTTCAATCCTTACTCATATTCAGGTGTAGATGTCATAACAGCTTGAGTTCTTACATGGTAAAAACCAGATAAATTGGTCCTGTTGTCATTTTCCTGCCTTGTGTCTATCCAGAGCCTGTGTCTCCATCATGATGTCAAATCTGTCATTCTACAGAGGAGAAAACTCTCATCTCTGGGATCCTGCAGGAAATCTCTTCTGAAGAGCACACAGGTCACTCAGTCCTGTGCAAAGCACTGTCTGCAAACTCTTTCTCATTTTTACAGTTATAAAATAAAAAATGTCTTGTGAAGAGATAATCAAATAAAACAAATGCCTATCAGGAAGAGAGAAAATCTTATTTATATTGTTTGTGACTTGTATAAATGTAGACAAAATTGTCAGCAAAGTGGTGTTCTTCTGTTCTTTGTTCCTGCATACTTCATTTTGACATTCTCACAAAAGAAACTTCACCACTGAAAGGACCTCAAAAACTTAAGAAAGAGTAGGAAATCGTTTCTATCTGTATTTGTGCCACAAAAAGACAAAATAATTTTATGAGATAGTGAACAATAAATTCGCCTTTGCTCTTCTGATATGGGAGCCCATTTTCTGGGTACAGAGTGTATTTAGTTATAGGAAATTGTTAGAAATGACACCAGGAATAATTCACTAAAGAAGCTGAAAACAGCAAGGCAGCACGAGTCATCTTATTCAAAGTGGCAAAAGAGTTGTGTTCTTTGACAAAACAAAATTAGACCTAAACCTTGAAGTGTGCATTGCCTGTTGTTTGAAATTGCCATTGAGAACCCTGTGATTCCAAAGGAGATTGGACATTGTCCATAGTTGTCTTCCATTGTCTATGGGAGATGATATGAAGCAGACATTTAAAATGAGCAGAAGTAGCTCATTTTAGCCATCCTGCCAAAATCAATAGTATTTTAGAGAGCTTCAGTGAGAAACAACTTGTCGTGCCAGCAACTGACACAGTGTGTGTCAAGGAAATTAAACTCTTCTTTTTACATGCTTTAGTGTAGTTTAAGGGAACGTGAAGGAGGTATTTCTTGAGCTTTGCAGCCCTAATAGGGATGGAAGTTGCCTCTCTGCAGCCCTCTGTTCTGCAAAACTACCCTCAAGGTCAGCAAAATTTTTGTCTGAGTGAAGAATGAAGGGCCGGAATAAGTAGTGTGACTAAACCTGAGTAGAGTGGTTTGAGCACCTTAATTTGGAAAACTGATCACAGACACTCAGTGTGAGATCAAGCAGTCCCTTTGCTTTGAAGGCAAGAGAAGTCTCCACCCCACCACAGCCATTCTCAAGTGTGTGAGCTTCAAGGATGTTTGAAGATTGACATCTGTGAGCCCTCAAAACTTAACCATTTCCAGCTTGCATTAGGCTTGTGTCTACTTACGTACCTGTACACCTTGTCTGACACCTTCCTCTGCCCAGCAGTGCTCCTCTCCACCAGCTGAAATGCAGGGGGAAGCTAGGGCAGAATCCAGCACTATTACAAGCAAATGTGTCTCCTTCAATGAGTCAATTCCATACTGAAAAAAAAAAAAAAAGTACATAAAAATACGAACTCCCTTAAATATCCCTCTCTAAGGCCATAACACTTTTGAAACAGCTTCACATTCCTGTTAAATGGTCCCAGTGCCTAAAGGGGCTGCAAGAGAGCTGGAGAGGGACTTGGGACAAGAGCTTGGAGTTACAGAAAGGGGGGAATGGCTCCAAACTGACAGAGGGCAGGGTTGGATCAGATATTAGGAAGAAACTCTTTACTGTGAGGGTGTTCAGACCCTGGCACAGTGTGCCCAGAAGAGCTGGAGCTGCCCCATCCTTGGAAGGTCCCTGGTCCAAGGCCAGTGTTGAGCTCTGATAAACCTGGGACTGTGGAAGATGTCCCTGTCCAAACCATTCTATGATTCTATGAAATCACCTGCAATTGTTGAAGGGCTGTGTGATTAACTTAGCTGCCAAGACCAATATTTGTCCTTCAGGACTAAGATTGAGCCGTTTTGCCTCAACTTGCTAAAAGAGTAAAATTACAGAAACTCTATCATGTAAAAAAAAAAAAAAGAAACATAAAAAATATAGGTTCTTATTTTTGCTCTGAGGGAAAATGATCCATAGCAAAGCACAATCCTTAAGACTGGGTGATTTCTATCTCCCTCGGAGATTTCACAAGGTCTCCCAGACCAGTACCTGCAATAACTATGGCTCTAAAACATGGGACTGCACCTCCCATTATCCCCACCTCCTACTCTTTTGAGAAGAAGAGGAAGAAGAATTTATATTCAGCTTTTCCCATAATCAGAGGTTTTGTCACAGAAGGGACCCACTGCACGCAGTCTGATAAATTTCTTGAAAATCACATATTTCCTTTGTTTCAGCATTCTCTGTTGACTGATGGATCCTGTATTGGTTGCCAGTTGCCCTTCCATTGTGACTCTAAGTAAAACAATAAAGCAGAAATGTAAAAATACAGAGTTCACTAACTCTTCAAGTCTGAGATTGGAAAGAAGACCATCATGGCATGATTCAGCGCCTTAACATTTCTTTTTCCTCATAATTCTTCAAGATGAAAACACTTCTGGTGAAGTAAATATTCCTAAGTTCTAGTGTAATTTAATTTGTCACGGTAAGTGGGATTTGTTCTACATTCTCTTAATAATTTACCTGGAAAGATTTATCTCTGAGTGTAAAGAAGTAAACATGTTTAAAACCCACTTAGCCTGTGAGTACTTTTATTTTCTGAGGCATTCATAAATGACAACTAACATGTTTAAAAACATTACACCATGATAATAATAACAATAAAGCCTAATGTTGTGAGGCTTCTGAAAATGTTATTTTCTTAGAGAATAACAATGCCACACCTGGTTTGTCCAGTTATTTTGGGGGGAAGGGATTTTTAGCAGCCTGAATAATCTGATTTAAAGATTTATTTTCTAAAATAATATTCATGTATAATTTCTGGATATTAAATGTTACAATGTAAAAAAAAAAAATGAAATTCCATTTTTTGTCATACGGGATTTTATAATACAGCTTTTTAATTTACTTCTGCACCTTGCAGGAGGTGATAAATCAGTGTGTCCCAATAACAGCAGCTATTCAGCCACATATACTGTGGCTTCATGACTTCAGAATACTAATTTTGACCACTAGTTTTCAAGTATCATATCTCAGGTGATTACTTTCCCAATGTTTATTTTCAGGGCCCTTTTTTAGGCAGCACTGAATATAAATATAGGTATGGCAGCAGCTCAGCACAAAATGTGTTAGAAAAAACATTTATCTTTGCTTGTTGAAATAGTTTTTGTAGATATCAATTCACATTAATTATTTTTCATACAGGTTCCTTTTAATGCAGCTTCTTTAACAGTATGCAATAGTGTGTCATTATTAGAATAATTTGCTTATTTTTTTTGGCTCAGTAGTCTATTTAAAATGGAGTTTGTCAGACTTAGATCTCATTGCCTATTTGTTCTTTCATGGTAAAAAGAAAGAAATAATAGACAAGTAAATGAATGCATAAAATTTGTGAGGCTTCACTTATTTGCTCCACAAAAGAAAGCCAAGATTCTTGCTGTCATTATGCCCTCACTGTACCCTGTTAGAAGACCAGCTGAAAATGATGCTGAATGCACACTGGATATTTAAAACAGACAAACCCTGATGTGAATGCAGCAGCTGCATGGATTTGTGTGTGATATACAGAGCTGGTACTGCAATGGATTTTAAAATGGAAGTTTACTGTTCAAAGCTCTCAGCCAAGTCCCAGTAGGTTTTAAACTTCTGTTGAGACCTACAGACTGCTCAGGTGAACAAGAAGTAACTTAATGCCTTCGTATCATTGATTCTCAGCCTCAACTCCACTTCAGGGATGTCATTTTTCTTAAAAGGTGAGAATGGAATTGCAGTGAATTTGATGAATATTTTTAAGAAGAGTAAATGCCCCTTCCTAATACCCAATATTATCTAATGCTAAAGAAGGGAAAATACCTTCTCTCTAATAAAATCATAACCTCTGAGCACAGAAACACAAGGATTAACAGGCTGCTAAACATTGCCCTATCTTACGGAACTGAAAAAGCGGGGTTTATGCAGACACATTTGTGTATTTCCTAAAAGAAAAAAAAAAAAAGAAGATAAATTAGATTATTTCTTCTAAAAACAATCTCTTGTGGTGAATTCAAAGAGTTAATGTCACCAAGTGTGGTAGCAGTTCCATGTGAGGATTGCTTTATCCTCTCTTGTTTATTTTGGGATTAGCTATTCCCTAAGAGTGCGGTAGAACATGTGTGGAAGCTGGGCAAAGTACAATATTTGGTTTACTGGTGCTCCAGAAGGCATTTCTTTTGTGCTGTTAAATGTTAGTCTTGACTCTTCAGCAGGACTTGTGACCTTCCCTGGGGTTGCCTTAATACCTGTCCCAAGCACTGGCCACCACACAGATGTGCTTTTCTCAACTCGCTGTAAGGCAGTACAGCGAAACAGAAAGAGATTGCTGAGCATCAGCCTGTACAGTCCAGCTTTCCTGGCAGTGCTGTTCCAGCACAGAGTGCTCTCCTGCGCTCCAGAACATTGAAAACCTTCCCACTTCAAGGCAATATGCATAAAATCCCAGCAAGACTGAACCCCTCCAGATCCCGATCCCGAGACTTTCTAAGTGTTCTAGTGCTTGCTTGTACCTTGACAGCACGTTCCTACACTTATGCCATCAAAATCACATTTTCAAACCTTGTTTTTTTCTTGCATGAAACAGTGCATGTCACTTAGGCATTGTTGAAACTACAGAAGTTTTAGAGATTTGTATGGTTTCTAGGCAACTAATTAGTTTTAAAGAAGTATATTGTTTCTAGGCAACAAATTCCTATTAACTTTGAGGGCAATTGGTTTTGATGCTGAAAATCATAGACCGGCATACTTATCTGAAAAGGAAAATAATATCTTCAAGGTATTTAGAGGTATTTAAAATGCATTGCTTTGTTGAAACCGAAACATTTCAAAATAGTGGATACTGCTAGATGGATTGCTTTTATTCCGCTGAGGAGTAAAAAACACAATTCAAAACCTTGAAAAACGTTAAAAACTTCAGCAAGTAGGAATCCCTTAAAACATCAGCTGTAGTTTTATTGGAGCAAAAGCAGCAGATAACCTGTTACTGAGCACACAAATACTGTTTGCACACACTCATCATGTCTCCAATAAAACTCGGTCAGTCTTCCTTCTATACCCCTGCCAGAAGTGTGTGGGGAGTGGTGAAAACAGCTCCTAAACAATGCAGTAAAGAGGGAGTTTTGTCATTGGGATGGATTAAAGGTTTTGACTAAATAAATTACATTGCTGAAAGGAGTTTTAAACTGTACATCATCAAAACCATTTTTTTGACAGTCTAAGTTATCATTCGTGTCCAGGTGCAGGTCTTCAGGATAGATTTATCTATTCCCACAAAATCCCTTCCCTTGGCAGGAGGGACAGCCAAAAGCTCCCAAAGACTCTCTTGAAGATACTCAACAATACAGGACCATGAAGGTGCTCACAGGTGAGGAAATAAGGACGTTTCTCAATACCTCTGAGGAGAAAGTTGTCATGCAGACATCTCAGATCATTGCAAAGGACTTACGCAGTTCCTTCTGCTACTACCCTGGCAATCTGTAGTATATTGGTTTAAGAGCAGGACCCACTCATAGAATCACAGAGCAATTTGTGTTGGAAGGGACCTTGCTCATAACCATGTTTAAACAGAAACATTAATGGAAATGTCCAATGGATGAGACTGGGAATGGAATTTCATCATGTATTCATAGTCCACATGGGAAAAGTGAGAGAAATGCAGTTCAGAAGGAAATGAGAGGGGCCTGCCAGAAGGGTAGAGAGGGACTTTTTATAAGGGCACGAAGTGACAGGAGAAGGGGAAATGGATACAAATTGAAGGAGGGGAGATCTAGATTTTGGTTGGTTGGATCGATGTTAGGAAGAAATTGGTGAGAGTGAGGGTGGGCAGGCCCTGGCACAGGGTGCCCAGAGAAGCTGTGGCTGCCCCTGGATCCCTGGAAGTGTCCAAGGCCAAGATGGACACTGGGGCTTGGAGCAACCTGGGACAGTGGGAGGTGTCCCTGCCCATGGGACCATCAACAGGACGGTGTTTGATGTCTTTCATCCTGAACAATTCTGTGATTCTATGAAGTATAGGACAGTGAGGTATGCTGGGATCTTGATCAACAGAAAAAGAAAGAAAAAACTAAACAAAGCAGTCTTTTAACAAAAATGAGTTCAGACTCATTGCTTACGCACTGTGGCTTGGCTTTCCAAATACTTGAAATTTTATTATGTTCATTCCGTGGCGGAGATTTGCCATAAGCTGTCAGAATTGACTTATAACCTTCATTTCACAAGGCTTTAATGATCTCGGTACGGGTAATCTACAAGCTAACAAATGTGGCATTTATTAAATATTGTTAGAACTTGATAATTTGCAAGAAGAAACTCATTTAATAGAACTCAACTATTTCTTTAAATAGAGAAACTCTGTCAAGATCCTTCACTGAGGAACTCTGCTATCAGTTATTTTTATTATTAATATTTTCCTCCAGTTTTCCAAAAACTCAGCTTCACCAACAGCCTCTGATGAAAAGTTTTGGCATTTTACTTAGAAGAAGAATGAAAGAAAAGAGAACAGAGCAAATTGTAAGAATAGATAAGGAAGAAATAGATCTTTTCCTCCAAATCCAACATCCATCACTGGGTGTTTACTATGTTAAGCATTAGCAGACAAAAATGTATTTATTAATGCTATTAACACCATTTGTAGAGTTCACGGGAGGAAAAAAAAAAAAGAAAGAAAAAAACCAAAACTCTGGCAGGGACATTTGAACTAATTTCCTTAAGAAATGAGGTTCATGAGTTCATTCTTTATTAGTTCATCTGGCACTTCTGCTTCCATTCATGTTGAACACATTCTCCACTTTCAAGAAAGAATCCACAAAAGAGGACAGCATCTCATGAATGCCTCAACAAAGTTAAATTTCAACAGCTGCATCTGTTTTACAGCCATTGCTGTGGAACAGACTTGTCCCATCATGGAATGCAAAGACCAAGGCAGGGACAGATCTAAGCACTACTGGTGGGATGAAGTTCACATCCCCACATCACTGGCAGGGGATGAAATTCAGCTCAGGGGGACAAAGGATTTATTTTCGCAGCTCTTTCTGCTACTAGCCTGTCAATCTGGATTATCTTGGTTTGAGTACAAGAGCAGGACTCAATTATAGAAACACAGAATGATTTGGATTGGAAAGGACCTTGAAAATCACCTCATTCTACGCTCTGCCATGGGCAGGGACACCTTCCACTGTCCCAGGCTGCTCCAAGCCCCAGTGTCCAACCTGACCTTGGACATTTCCAGAGATCCAGGGGCAGCCACAGCTGCTCTGGGCACCCTGTGCCAGGGCCTGCCCACCCTCACTCTCACCAATTTCTTCCTAACATCTGATCTAAATCTGTCCAATGACAACACATGCATATCCTGTGCAAAGGAACCTGCTGGCTTTGAGAGTTTTACAATTTAGGTGGAATCAGGCATTTCTGCTTAATTTTTAAGAATTTAGGAAAAGATCAAGATACACTATACAAAGCAATGTAATTAACTCATAAACTGCAATTTTACTCAGCTAATTAAAGCTTCATTAATGAAGCAATCAAATAAAGGTCATAATAAAGATTATATCCATGAATCAGTGTTTTTAGGCTTTTAATTAATCAGAATAATAAAGAAATTACTATATTAACTTTTCAATTAATACTAGAAAAACTGTTCAATTTTTAGCCGTTTCTTGGCATTATTTGGAGTGCCTGGCTTCTTTTTATCTGAGACTCAGGGTTCATCCTGTCCTAGTTGATATCTTCACAATTAGAGTTTGGTTGCCAAAAAAAATAAATAAAACAAAGAAAAAAAATTCTAATGCAGTTTGGAAGTCTTTAAAAGAACAATCAGGGGGAAAAAATGGTCTACAGCCATGTAAAGCCACTAGATGCCTTGAAATTTTCCTTGTCTTGAGGAAGAAAGCAGATTTGGCATGATCCCTCTACAGATTTGGCTTTCTGGGTACCACATTGCCTGCTGATGTAACATATCCATGCCATACATCCATTGCAAGCTACATCCATGAAAATATTCCATGTGCTGACTAGGACTGCCCTGGCACCTGTACAAGGTCAGGCCTAATAGCCTAAAATTTCCTGTCCTTTAACATTCACATCATCTAGAAAGAAGTAGATAACTAGCTTTTATTTTTAAAAGAAGTCAATAGTGGTGTCACTTCACTTTTCCACAAAGTCACTTGTTAAAACTTCAGACCAAAAACATATGTATAAGGTTATGACACTTTTGTTTAAACCACACACCTTTCTTATGAATTCAATCCTGGTCCAACTAATTATTTGATTTGAGTGAAGAGAGCATTATCTCTCTGTTAAAGGTAGGACAGGGTAGCAAACGGATTGAGAAATTCACAGGATGAAAAAACAGGGGATGGAAGAAACATCTTGTTAAAATCTTCTTTGCAACCCAGGCACCTTCCATAATGTAGCAACCTATATTTGCCTTAAACTGTGAAAAGTGGGGAAAATATGAGGGGGTGGGATCAGCATGCTTTTGTTGTATGAGTTCATCCATGATTTTTACTTTGTGTATGCTTGTTGACTTGGATTTGCTTTTATTTCACATTCTATTGAAATCAAGCTTGCAGACCTGATAAATCCCTTTAAAAATGATGAGAAAAGGTTTCTGAAAAGAAGGAAACATGAAAAGGATGAACTTTGCCTCTTATTTCCAACCAATTATTTTTTATATAGAAACCAACCCTATCACCCAACAAAACACAAGAATGTTGAATCAGCTAATGAAGTCTTTTTTATTTTTTTTAAACACAGTTATTTTGCACAGTTGACTTTTTTTTAGCAAGTCTCTGTTTTCCTTATAAAATTATCACAGGCCAAACAAATCTTTTTTTGCAGAATACACTTGTCTCATTAATTTCTTTTTTTTTTTTAATACACAGGAGAAATATCTGCAGCACTTAAGGAAACATCACAATTTCTGCAGTTTTGTGTTTCTGTATTGATGGCCAAATTGCATGAGGGGGTTACTTATGTTTTCATTTTTCTTAAACCCTGGAGGTGTGCTCCATGGATTGAAAACTCATTGGAATACAGGAAAGAATCCTTGCACTGAAATGAGTCGGTCAATCCCTTCCACAGCACCAGCTCACAAATATGTGTGGATAATAAAAAGATCCTGTTTAAATGCTTAGTACCAGAAGAAACAAAAAGCACCCAGGCTAAGCCGTTATTAAGATATAAATAGTCTTGTAAACAATTTAATTGCATAAAAGACTTGGTTTCCTTGGGACTAGAGCAATTTGCATAATGAACTGCAGCAGTAGCCCTTCAGCATTCTCTGGTGACATCAAGTGAGGTGGTCGGCTCTTGCAAAGCTAGGCAATACTTGCTTGCAATCCTTCTATTCAAGGAGGAGCCCTGAAAAGGGGAAATGTGTGTCTGGGAGGAAGGGCTTGTGGAATTTTTCTACACATTTTGTTTTAGGATGGTAACCAGTAAATAACACCTGCTCCTTTCAAAGAATATTTTGATAAGAATGAGCATGTCTCTTACTAAAACTCAGATGTCATAAAGAACCTCTCAGTCTACCAGGTCTATTTTTTTTTTTCCTAGCATGCCTGAAACACCAGCTTAGATCTGAAGGTTTCCCTTTTTATGAGCATCATCTCCTAAAGAGCCTTTTCATTTGTAGTTATAGCTGTGGGTTTGTCCTGCTCAAGGGAATCACTATTATTCCATTATTTAGTCATCTAAACATAAGTGTTTAGCTCTATTTTGGATAAGCCAAGGAAAACAAGACATTGGAATGAGACTCCAAGATAAAGAGTCACAGAAGGAGGTCTCTGGCCTGATGCCCTGGCTTAGAACCAGGTCATGAATCCAGGTCAGGTTGTTTAAAGCTTTATCCATTCTGATCTTGAAAATCTCAAAGTGTTTTATTCCCACAACCTCCCTGGGCAACGTCTCACCCTGCTTCATTGTGCCTCAGCTCTCTTGTTTTGAAGGAGAAGCTGCAAATCAGAAAATTATATCCTAGAGATATTATAAAGCCATGAGATGCACTAAAATATCTGAAATTGTTAATAAGGAAGTAACCATGGTGCTGCTGATGGAGATTTCACCTAATGACAGAGGGACTAAAGTTGCAAGGCTGTTCTACTCATCTTTCATCAACAGACTTGCCTGCAAAACTTACATATTCCACATGCTAGAATTTTACAAAATTTTAGTCTATCTTTATGAAATGCCGGCAGCAAATAGAAAAAAAAAATAAAATAAAAATTTAAAAAAACCTCTTAATAATAACCTCTTAAAATAAAAAAATAATGAATTTTGATAATAGGTTGGTAAAACCACACATATATTTATTGATATAACGCATATATTAAAATAATACATTGTAAATTTAGTTGTCAAACAAGGCTTTAAAATAGTCTTGGAGTGTTCCTTAATTTGGGAAGAGTTTTTATTGGTTATGTTTTGTTGGTTTGGTTTAAGTGGATTTTCTTGGGCACTTTTAAATCCCAGAATTAGTGTGGGTTAAAAAAAAAAAAACAACCCCCCCCCCCCAAAAAAAAAAACAAAAACAAAACAAAAACAACACAAAAGAAAAAAAAAGAAAATCACCAAAAAACAAATCTTATCAGGTTAGGATGTTTTGTAAATAAAAATGTTCCCAGAATTTTAAACCTTTTTTTAGCTGTATTTCAGTGCACATCATTGTACCAAAGACCCCATTTTGACTAACCAGGATTCTCTGGCCTGAGATTCAGCATCAGCAATATAATTGCAGTAAGTTAAAATATTTATTGAATATAATATTTTTTATTTGGACATCAGTGTGAACCTTGGATTCCTATATTCCTATCTAAGTCTGTCTCTTGGATGGATGGCAGAAAGGGGATTTAGGGGAGGATTAAGGATAATTCCTCTTCAAGTATATTCTTACATGGAGCCTTGGGAAACTCATCAATGAAAAAACATACCCAAGAGTTATAAGAGACACCAATAACTGCAACCCTCATTGCACTTTTGGCTACCTCTTTTCTATCAGTTTTCCTTTTGTTCAGAAATATTAATTCTGCTTTCAGTTTCTCTTTATAAATTCAAATATGAAAAATTACTTATATAGGGTTTGTTTTTTTGTTTGGTTGTTTTTTTTCCCCCCCGTCTTTTAATTGACATTAATGCTTAACCTGGAGAATGTTTAGCGAGTGTGGTAAATGCTGAACTGATGTTACCTGGATGTCAAGGGCCAGAATCTTTCCTAGGATATGTAAGATATTCACAGCAGATGCATGGCCAACCATTTGCTGATGCAGCACATACAATAATTTGGGAGCCTTGGGACCATTAGAAACTGGAAAGGACTTAAGGGTGATGACTGCATTAACACTGCAGATTTCAATTTCACTGTTGTCCTGACATATTTTATTCAATTTCTCTGAATGAATGATGCTATTAACACTGAATTTCTTCCAAAGGAACAACACAAACATATCAACTAAATTCATTTTTAATCCATTTCCCTTCCTACTGTCAGCCAGTACTCTTGGTCAGACACTTTGGAAGATTATTTCCTGGACAGAAAAAGGATGAGAAATGCTATTCTGTCTAAATTTATGTTGCATATAATATTTCTGAAGGATTAAAGAATTCAGGCTCACAATAGCAGCTGATTGCTCCCTGTATCTTCATTACTTTTCCCTATTTTGATCTATTCATGGTGGCATTGGAGGGAGATTTAAGAATTTTATTTCTGTGTGGCTCTGGAAAGTTAGATAACTACTTTTTCAGCTTGCAGAAAACTATTATCTACTCCCGTAGTCTTCTTAAATGGGAAATATCCATTTATACACAACTGCTTTGCTCATGGAAAAGATAGGAGCAATGTTCATGACATTAAAGGTTCACACTGCAGTCATGTGTCGCTCTCTGGCTGCAGCTGAGCTGTGTGAGGAAGTTGCTGCTTTATTCTGTCCCCAGCTGCTCCTCACAGTGTCAGGAACTCCTGAATTCCAGTTTCCAGCACACTGACTTCTGCGCTGTCTCCTTAGGCAGGTTCAAGCCCCGTAATCAAAATTATATATATGATTTCAAAGCAGGTGTTTTCTAAACCATCTTTCACCTATCAGATAACAGAGTTACTACGTGTGTGGGTGTGCTGGAGCACCTGAAGGAACCTTTTGGAGGAAGAAGGGGAAGGGGCTGAGGAGTCACGTGAAGCAGGGTAGAACAGAGCACACGTGTGCAGAACTTCGGCTAAAACAGCAATATCCCAAATCTTGGTTCCAGTTCTTCCAGCTTCCTCCACAAGAAGAAATTTAGAGCCCAGAGGGGGAAAATCTCTTGCTGTGAGAGGACCTTGGAACAACCCCAAGAAAACCCTGAGTCCGGCACATGAGCTTGAGAGGTGGAAGACAATGAACACCTGTTTCTTTGATGTTCAGCGTTTCCCTTTATAGGTGGCAGGTTCCTTTTACTTCTATTCCATTACAGAATTTAAGCCGATTTATTGTTTTTCATGCAGACTTGTCCAGGATAATGACAGTGATGATGATGGAAGTGTTCTGTGGAAGAGATTAAAGGCATTCCCACTGGGTCTTTACGAGGCTTTTGTAAAGGGGCAATATCATTTTGTGAGCAATTTTATCTTCTCAGTTCTCAGTCTTGGTAGTGGAATCCGCCTTTGGTGTAGGTCTGCTGCTTTATATAAGTAGTAAATCAAATCAACTTTTTAACTGTAGTTTCTATTGATAATAAAATACTACATTCTATACTAAAAATAAAATACTGTCCTCGATAAAATATAAAAGAGATCATTTTGAATAATAAAAAAAAAAAGCATTTTCAGACTGGTTGAAAGCTAGTAAAGCTGATTTTTTTTTTTTTTAATTTTAAATGATTCCTTTTCTGCTTGCCTCCATTCACATAGTGCTTTTGTAATTACCATGTCGTAGCAACTGTTAGAAGAGGGGGAAATAAAATGGTTTCTCTACATCTCTTTTTTCATAATATTAAAGCTATTTAATAAGAAAATTTATATTTTTCCCCTAAGAGAAAAAAAGACTAAATACAGCTTATGTAGGCATTGCAGAGATAACAATAGGATACTATTATTAAATGTGTCATTATATGAAAGTTGCATGCAGAACAAAATAAAATGAGATCAATATGACAAC
The DNA here is from genome assembly GCF_963662255.1 of Cinclus cinclus. Taxonomy (NCBI): domain Eukaryota; kingdom Metazoa; phylum Chordata; class Aves; order Passeriformes; family Cinclidae; genus Cinclus; species Cinclus cinclus. The sequence continues at coordinate 4,728,121 of NC_085050.1, forward strand.
TTTTAATTTTTCTGTCTGGGATTAAGAATTTATGAGCAGGTTTTACATTCCACTGCTCACAGCCCTGCTCAGCCCCTCGATAACACACTGTAGGACACATCTCACATCCGTAGGACTGAATGCAATCTCCATCCCAGGAGAAATGCAATGGTGGGGAGTCTGGTGAGCCGTAGGAACAGCTCCCAAGTCCATGCCTAAATTTCTGTTGACTTTGCAGTCAGAGCTCCCTGCTTCTGAAAGATTCTCTGGAAGTTTGTCTTGATCTGACTCTTGTAAAATCTTGAGCAGCTTTACAAAAAAACTGAATAGCATCTTTGACTATTGTGGTAGGATATTACCTAACTTTTGCTCTGGAGGTTTTTTTTCCCTAAAATCATACCTTTAGATAAGCAGCCTCATCAAAGTTAGAACTTTTCAGAGTTACAAAACAACACAAAATTGGCAGTTGTGTTGTGAGTTACGGAGATAAAGGGATGAGAATTCATAGCAAGAAGTAATTTTCCCTTTGATATTTACCAAATAAGTTTGAGGTTTGCCTTTGTTGAATTTCTGGGAAATGAATTTTACAAAAATTGTTTTTCCTAGCCCTTTGTTTAACTGTAGGTTTCATATTCTAGGTGGGTTATTTGACACATTCAGAGATTTTGGTGTTTTAGGAATATTCGCAACATCCATTGAAGAAAAAGCTCAAAACCTCTGACAAAAGAGGCTGCAGCAGAAAACCCAAATATTAATCAAAGTTGGAAAAATTACTTTACTTCCAGCTCCTGTGAGCTCCTAGTTTTGTCACTACAAATCTGCTACTAATGTCAGCCATCAATTTTAGTAGATAACAATTGCACTGCCACTGAAAATAGTGCGTGAATAAACTTTAACTTAAAACTCTTCTGATGTAAAATTGGATGTATTCCTGTGACAGTGTTATTATTGATGGTACTAATGAAAGAATAGAAAATATTATTTGTGGTAATAGGAAAGCATTTTTTTTTTCTGTGAAGTTACAAATCAAATGCCCTTAATTTGTAATCAAAATTATGGAAAGAGCTAGGGGAAAACTGTTCTCACACAGTATCAAAAACTTGAGGAATATAGTAACTTAGAGAAACTAATACATTGAGAAGTGTTACTTAATTAAAACAGTTAAGAAAACAGGAGGAAAAATGCAATTTTATGAGCAAGTTACCAAGGATACTCATTCAAAATGAAGTCCACAATTTTAGCCTTTAGCATTTGGAAACACAAATGCACACATACAGACATACACCCCTAATTTTAGTGGCTGCAGTTGTTTTTACATTCTGCCAAAAGCTAGATTCTCCAATGATTGATTTCATATACAATAAAATCAATTTATATTGCTTGAAATGTACTTTTGGCGTTATATTAAACCACATCAATGCAAATTCATTAAATTGGATAAGTGGATCATTTAGCTGTTCCACCAAAGTTTGTAATCTTTTGTTTCTCTAGAATCAATGCAAACACTACAAGTAATTTTCTTTATGGTTGTATCTTCAATGCACAAACATGCAAATAACTAATGGAAATCCTGGTGTCTCTGCAGCAAATTGGCACAACAGATTCTTCATCCACAAAGTTCCCAAAACAATATCTGCATTCAAGGAATTTTAGTCAGGAATTGTTTGAAGCAATTGTTTTTGGTAATGTATCCTTCTTTATAAGCCCAGGCAGCATTTAAGTCTCATTTAAGCACAGTATTATTTGTTTACCAATTTCTGGAGATCTTTGATTTAAAAAAACAAACAAACAAACAAACAAACAAACAAAAAAAAAACCTCCTTGGAAACCCCAGAACTTGAAAGGATATTTTAAAATGCTGAACAACATCATGGCAAAAACAGCCAGAAACCTCAGTGTCCCAAAGGTGAGGGGAAATGGCACTTCTGTACCATTTTAAGTGAAAGAAAAATGAAATAAAGGCAAAAAAATCAGACAGCGAGAGGAGATAGAAGAAGGAACCTCATGTCCTTACTTCCAGAAGGGGGTGAAACAAAAACTGAAACCAAATTGTGGACAGATGAACTGAGGATGCTGTGGGAGCAGAGACCTGGTGACATTTTCCGGAGTCATAAAATCACAGAATCACAGAAGGGCTTGGGGTGGAAGGGATGTTAAAGATCCCAGAATCCAACGTGCCTGCCACAGGCAGACACCTTTCCTTTTCTGTCCATAGTAGAAGTAATCTCATAATTACTTTTTAGCACCTTTAGAACTCAATAAAACCTTAAAAACAATCACCACAGTCCTTGGGCTGAGGTCAGCACCAGTCCCACCACCCTGGAGTGCCAAAAAACCCCAAATTATACCTTTTTTACCACTGCCCATGTAGAAAGAAGCACTGAGTGTGCAGATCCACCCCTCTAATTCTGGGCACAGGCCTGGGAGTGAGGGTAGAAATTCTCTTTTCTAGGGCTTTATAGCATTTTTTACTCACAGAAGTGTTTCAGAAATCTTCACTTTGATATGAAGTCTTATTTGTTCCCCCATATTTTCAGTGCAGTATGTCATCAAGTCATGTTCTGTCTGTCACCTTTTCACATCTTCTCTTCCAGTGCACTACTCTGTACTTGGCAGGAAGGTGCACTTTCCACATATTTTTTTTTATTATTATTATTGCCTTAGAAAACCAGCTAAGACATTTTCACTGTCAGTTGCTTATTTGCAGTGTTTTCCCTTTTGTAGTACAGACAGAACTCTTCATGTGGAGAGACATGATGGGAAAATCTGAGTTTCAAAAAGACAAGACAGACCTTCAGAGGCACTGCTTGGTATTTATGGCATAAAGAAGGATATATATATAAAGTTTCTAGTAGGATAAATGGCTAACTTTTCATAAGTGCTGTGCGCTGCCCTGAAATTGTTTCAGTGTTTGGTTTAGATAATTAAATAGTATTGTCTCATTATTAAATTTTGAAATACAATCCATTAAAAATTAATTTACCAGCCTTTAGCAATGAAATCCAGTTATGGTGCTGCACTGAATAATACAGACTCTGGCTATAACTAATTAATTAACAGTAAAACAAGTTTTACCAGCTACTGCTAAAAATTGATTAGCATTTAAGGATGATCACACAGAAATCACTAATCCAAGATGTCCTCATTCAAGAAGTAACAGGTATGAATTTAGACAGATTTTTACTGTGGTAAGTCCAAGATTTTATTATTTGATAAACGAAACCTTATCTTTTGCTAGGTCAGAACATCAAGCTGGCTGACCCACAGATTTAGAAGCTGCATTCAAGATAGATATTCTTTATTTTATATTTACAGTTCTGAGTATCATTTCAAGTGTCAGAAGAACATCCTATGGATCTATTTATGATCTTAGAGCAGAATTCACAGAAATAGCTGAAGTGTACAGCTCCACTCAATGACCACAAGGTGAAGGCTGTGGTTTTAATTCTTCTTCTACAGCAATCTGCTTTGATTTGTTAATTTGATTAGCTCAGTAATTTGATACATCTGATTAATTAATTCATATTTAGCCATTATTAAGTGGCTTAGCAAGTCACTAAGGGATTAAAGCAATTTTCTGTGTGAATGCAACTCAGTCTCCTTCATTGCTGCTATACTTGCTTCTTTTTCATTTTTTTTCAGATTTGTTGTTCAGAATTAAAATCTCATGGATTCCCTAATTGCTTGCAAAATAATCATAAATTAATTACTACTAATTAATTGATCAATACATATTTATTTGCTTGAAATATGCTTTTTGCCTGTAAATCTACAGAAAAAAAAAACCTTGAAAATTGTAGATTAAAGTATGACAAATAAGTAGTTAGCACTTTATGGAAGACTGAAGGGAAAATGGAAGACAACAGCATTCCACAATAAAAAGTAAAGGTTTCAAGATGAAAGACAGACAAATACTTTCTTTATTTTAAACCTGTCTTTTTTCTTTTTTGTATTTTCTTTTTTATCCAATTTAGTTTTCAAATAATAATTCCTAATCAAATACTCTTAATGTCTTTCTGGTGAATCAGGAAGTCAGTGGCAGACAGCAGAAAAACATTTCTGTTCTTCTAGAAGAAAACTGTGATTAGACTCTAATCCCACCAGGTAGACAAATCTTACTGCAAAATTAAAATAGAGGAGGAAATGTTGTGAGTGAAACACCGGGCACAAGTGGGCAGCAGTGAAGAGCTGCATTATCCAGGAATATGAAATGGATTTCTGCTTGATTAAAGATGTGGGTCTAGATTTTAGTCCATGGAAATACAAGAACTTAAAAACTGGAATTCAAGCTTGGATTCCAAGCTCTTAATCCAAAATCCAAATAATGACACATGCATGAGAACAAGTAAAATGGAACAGAATATTGAGTTTAAAAAATTAATTCTATCACAAAATATATTGCTGTGTATCCTTTACAAATTCAGTTCACTAGTAACCACACTATGGCATTGAGTTTAAAATTACTTAAAATATTGTACTGGACTGGTCTTGTAATGGAGGATCTTCCTGCTTGGGAGGAAAATTAGGTTTGTGTCAGAACCCAGACAAAGACACTTGCAGGGGGACACACCATGACCTGTAGCAGCTGTCGAGTGGGTGAAGGTTTGACAAATCCTGACACTGAGAGAAAGTCAACATCATTACATCACAGGAGACTGACAGTTTTAAATCTCTCAGATAAGTCTTTCATCCCTATTTGTCTTTTAATCTTTATAATAAACAACCAAACCAAAATCAAACAAAAAAAAATTTGGAATTTTAGTTTCTGTATTTGTACTACAAAACCATGACACTTATTCCAGATTTCAGTGTGATTTCTTGAAGCCAGACATATGTAATACTCTCTTCTCCTAATAATAATAATAATAATAATAATAATACAAATTCTACAAAAATATGTCTTCATACTTCTTTTTCTGATAAGCAAGGGAGGCAAAGGTTCTGCTTCAGCCTATCAGAAATATATTTTTATACTGTGAAATTGAGAATTTGCACTCTGTGTACTGGGTTGGAAAGAAGACATGTTGGATATTTGCTTAAAAGAGAAAATTCTGGGGGAGGCTGCCTGTCCCACAAGCAGCCAAAGTGGCTGCATTTTGGACACTGATATTTCATGAGAGGGGTCACTGGGGTGAATAATCTTCAAAACTACCAACATGATTTGTTTTGTACTTTGCTGAAAAAATTTTTGTATGTACAGTGCGAATGGTGATAACAGCAATATCCAACTCTGAGAAATTCTTCACCTGGGTGTGTAAATTAATTTGTTTTTACAGACCACACCACCCGTGCATGGTTTTGTTTGCAGCAGAGTCTCATCCTAAAGAAAAAAATTTGCAGAATTCTGGGGGGTTTTTTAAGGTTATGCAAGCAAAACTTCCCCAGTGAAATCAAAAGGGACTGTGATGATGAAGGCTGTCAGGAGCAGAGCCCCGTCCCTGCACTTGATATCAAATGTCTTTCTTAAACCCTGTTACTGACTGGACACACTGACACCAGGACAGGCCCATTCCCCAATTATTTTCATAGCTTCTCTTTTATAACATTGCTTTGGCTTGGAAAAACAGCAACCAGTTCCCATCTCATTGTTTCTGCAGTCCTTACTGGACAGTCACAAAGCAAATATTAATCATATTGATGACACTGTACATGACTGAAATGTTAACCTTCAAGCCAATAACTCAGAATCCATGGATTATTTTGCTCCAGGCTTCTGAATTTGAAATGACCTTTCCCTGTCTGAGAAAAATTGACACTGTCCATTTAAGTCACAGTTTGTCAGCCTGGATGGTCACAGACCATCAGTCAATGCAATTTAGACTGGCATCTATGGAGGCAAAAAGAAAAATAAGTCCCACAGGATTCAAAGGAAAGCACACCATATAGTCAGGGCAGTGTGGACTAAACCATAACATCTTAAAGAGGAGCATCAGCCAAAATGGAGATGAACCCCACAAACAGCCATAAGTTTGCTAGTGAAACATTTAATTTTTTTTTTAAAAAGAGACAAATATTTAAAAAATTACTCTCATTTTTGTTGGGACCCAGTTCATTAATCTGGAGATGGTGAATTTGAAAATACACTAAACCATGAAAAAACCTTTAAATTCTCTTTAGAAAGGGAAAAAAGAAAACAAACAGGTGGAAGCTTGCTGTTTGATTTCTTTTAGATATTTTTACTGTCACTTCTTTGAACAACTGTGGATTAGGGAGTCAGGGAAACAGTTTCATTATGTGCATTGCTGAATTCCTAACTCTGTCAGTGTAAAAAAAAAAATATTTCCTAGAAACCACAGGTGAAATATATTTCTGAAAGTATATAATAAACCAAATTTTCACTTAGATACTATTGTGATCTTCCTAAAGTTGTTTTTTTTTTTTCCCCAGGATTTGAAGTTAGAAACATAAAATCAGAAAATCATAAAAACATTTTGTTGTGTCTCTTAGTTGAATGGACACCTTGTTTTGTACCTGTTCCCAGAAGTTGAGTGATAAGCAAGAAACTAGCTTTGGTTTGTTTGTTTTTGTTTGGTTTTTTTTTTTTTTCTTTGCATTGAGACTTTTTTCCTCTATAAAATGGAGGGAAGATTTTGGGTTTTTTTCCAACTAAATGTTAATTTGACATTCTCATTTGGGAAAAAGAAAAGAAGAAAAAAAAGGCAAAAATCCTACTCTAATGCCATTATACTGGAACCGTTAATTTTTTATTTTTTTTTTTACTGCTTCTTATGTTCTCAGACAGCATTTTAATTGTAGGGTTAAAAATATAAAGAACCTGAAACTTTTTTGAAGAAGGTAATACTTTCTTCTAACACTCATTTTGTCTGAACAAATAATTAATATGAAAACAAAACAAAAAAAAGATTAATTAATGCCTTAACTGGTTCTGCATCCCTGCAGACTGTGCTTTTCTCAGGGTTTCTGACTGTGATCTACCTTATGTGAATTTTAACCACATCCCACACTAGGACTTGGAGAAAACACATCTGTAGTAGCTGTTTTGGTAGCAAGCAGACATCGGGGTTGTAGAAAAGTGAAGGGGAAAGTGAAAATATGTCTTGGAACAGTTATTGAAGTTAATAATTTCTTCTTTAAGCTAAGAAAAAAAAATGTCCTTGCACTTGGCCCAGGGAGATGTTGAGCTCTGAGGCTGCTGTAGTGCAGAGTTCACATAAAGGAGATCTTGTTCTCCTTAGCTCTCTACACCCCCAAAGCTGCATTTAGGCTGCATGATGTACTGGTTTGAGGGAGGAAAACTGATTAATGCAGATAATACAGTGTTCCACTAAATGCTGCAGAAAGCCACTCACCTTCGGATAATAAACTCCTAAAGAAAAGGGAGGATTGGATTATAGCTTACATTAAAATAGATCAAAGGAGTTATTCTTTATTCACACTCTAGTAAAGATGGAGAAGTCTCAGGACCTATTTTTTTACAAAACCTTCACTAAATCAAAACACTGCGATTCATCACCTTACACACAAACATAATTTGCTGGTGAAGTTTTGATCTTTGAATTCCAATGCTCTTTTTTTTTCCTACACTCTGCTGAGAAGTTCAGTTGCTCTGCAGTAATAGCAACATTGCATAATAAATATGGAACTAACGAGAAAATCTGTATTGGTTTGTTTGTAACTTTTGTGGGGAGGCTGGAAAATTTTAGATTAAGTTCCAGATACTGAGTACTCCAATAATCAATGCCTTCTGTAGGAATTTTAGGTTCATCTAGAAAGATCAGTACTGGTTGCAAAATTTGTATCCAAAATATGAAGATGTTGGACTCTAAATTCAAATCCAAAATTTGAACACAGTCACTTCTATCATAGTTTACAGGAGAAAAAGAAGCGACTCCTTTGAAAATTCAGATATAAATTCTGAAATTCAGGGATGAACCATTCTGCTTTAGAACACTCTCATCTTCTAACTGGAGATAGCCTGGGGACCCATGTACTGCAAAGTCCAGTAGAATAAGGGAAAAGAATCAAGGCCAAGGTATAAAATAGTAAAATAAAGGTAGTGTTGTGTTATTCAAAGGACAAAACAGATGTTCATTTAAAAAAAAAAAAAAAAAAGAGGTAATCCATTGGCTGTGCATTGCAGTGGGAAGAAATTCACTGTGATCAACGTACACAAGTGTGTGCTCAGCCTTCCCCTGGGAAGGGAGTGATGTGACACTGCACAGCCCGTGGGACTTGTCCTCTTCTGTGCCCATCCTGTGGCACTGCCTTCACCTGCGCTGAAAATGATTCTCGGAGACTTCTTGTCAGGATGGTCTGTGAGGAGCAGAGCTCAGGCCACAGCTCGTGGCAGGGTACGGAACCAAGGAGGCTTTTGACATACAGTTAATCTGACCTAATATCTGAAAAGCTTCCAGTGCCAATCTGCTCGGGTCTTTTGTCATTGTGACAATCATCTTTTTGTCTGCACTCATTCCTACTGAGCCAGGATTACAACCCTCAAAGCAAGAGGACAACATTTCAGTAAAGGTCTTTAGATGTTTAGATAGTCTTTAGACAGCGTCATCTAAAATCTCTGTATGGAGCTGTTTAATGGAGTTTGCAGACCTGAAGTGTCTCTCTAAAGTCAGTAATTTAATGTGATATGAAGTCTCAGAGCCTGAAACTGCCTGATGTATTTAAATACTTCAGCTGAATAGATTTCAGCTAATCATTCCTACAACCAGAGAAGCCCCCTCTAATGACCATACTATGAACCCTTTTCAGATTTTTCCTCCTTCTGCTGTAGTAGAAGAAATAAGAAAACATCTGAAAAACAAGCACAAGAGCAAAAAATGAGCTTTTCCTGAAATATGAATTCTAGATCCTGTACTCTCAGGTTTCTAAACGAATTTGTAATTAATGGTTATTAGCAAAAGAACCAGAATTTAAGAATCAGAATTCCAGTCCCTTTATCTGCAGCTAAATGTTGACACTGACACACCAGAAATTGAAATTTTTGTCTGCTTTTTTCTGGATTCCTGAGTCTGAACACCAGACTGAGCAGTGAGGACTCCTGCATTTTCCCAGCATGAGCAGGAGGAACATGGTTTCCAGAAAGATTAACCCCTCAATTCCAGATGGAGGTGCTTTGGATTTACACTACACGACAAGGGGAGGATCGAGGCATCCCAGCTCTAGGGCCAGCATTATTGTCACTAGTTTTTCATGAGAGGAACTTCCAGCAGCAGTTTTTTTAACTCAAGATTGCTTTGTGCAAGTGAATAAGGCATGGAGCAAACATTTATAGCAGATTAAGCTTCATTTGGATGCAAAGGTTAACACTTACCTGTGTTTTTCCATCGTTAGCAGAATTAAAAGGAGGAAGATACTCAGACACCCAGTTTAGCAAGAGTGGCAATTTGGGAGGTCTGAGACACACCAACTGAAACTGGAGGTGTTAATGGATTCTTAGACATGAGGTCAGATTTTCCTGAATTGTTCTTTTAGCTCAGGCTCCTGTTTTTTGCCGAAAAGGGCATGCCAGGAGCTCAAGTGCTGTGCCAGACACTGTTTCTTCAGATGAGGAGCCAGCACTCAGTGCCAGATGGTTCTCATGACTCACAGCCCTCTCAGGCAGGCACAGAGAGCAAGAGGGAGAACAGGGGAGGCACATTCATTACCTTCTACATCTGCTTTTCCACAAATCAACACTAACGCGAAGGTGCTGCCACGCTTTTCCAGAGGTGGGAGGCAGAAAACCACATCCATCACCTGGAGAAGTTCCTTGGCTTACAAATTGACTAACATGTCAACACTGGAATTGTGCAGGATGCTATCTACACAGCCAGGAAGGAATTTATAGTAGAAGTTTAGTCATGATGAGGCAGTCACTTTTTTTTTTTTTTCCCAAGTAGATACAGCAGGAATGACTAATGACTTCCAGACTCTGGATTAGGTTGTAAAAAGAAAAGGTAATGTGATAGAAAGCATCTCAGAGATACTTTTAGGTGTGTGTGGATTCTAATGCACTTTTCCAGACAATGATTTTAAAGAAGGGGTTTAAAATAGCCATTATTAGCCAAAAGAAGAAACAAATGCTGGATAGAAACAACATTCAGAGCTGCTTTAAAAGTACAGGGCACTTGTCAGTCTCACTGAGCTTTAGGTGTAAAGTCTTTGCTCACTTAAGCATGGAAACGATGAATAAATGTAAAACACTGTTTAATTAATGTGCAACAAACTGAGCACATGACAGCTTTAGAGCAATGAAACTTCAGAGTCTTTGCAGATTGGATATCTGGTTTTGGAGTCCCCACTTAGTCCCAAATTTAAGCCACCTGGAGCATTCCCTAGGGATGAAGCAATGTTTGAGGGAAGGAAATGTCAGCAACAGCAGTGACAATTAGCAAGCTAATTCATTCACAGACATTCTGAACTGGACTGCAAAGGAAACTACAGTAAATAACTGCCTTTAATTCATCTTTACTCTCCAAATGTGCCATGAGGTCATGAGAGCTCACAGCAGAAAGATTAAATTACACTTCATTAAAAACCAACCAGCTGAAGTCTGAGAGCATTTCAGAAGTGAGAATTAGATGTTCACATCACCTGAATCCAGACCTTTTCATCTACTGAGCTGCTTCACTTCCAGTCAAACACAGCTAATTGGAACAAGGTGTTCTTGAGGATATTGATTTCATGTGAAAGGATCTTCATGATAAAATTGATTAAACACAAGAAAAGGGATGAGCAGTGGGGGTGGATCTCCATCTTCGCAGCTTTTCAGAATTTGTCTAGGCAAAATCCTGAACAACCTGATGATCACATATGGAATATCACACCTGTGCATTTAGCCATAAACATACTCATGTAGGGAATAAATATAAACATCTATAAAATTTCAAATACATTTTGAAACTTTCTTATTTCATAGATACCTGCTATTAAGATTTTAAGATACCAGCCTTGGAAAGGAATGACACTATAATTTTTTACTGGATGGATCAGAAATATTTTCATGCTGTGGGCAGTGTGGGCTCATAAGAAGCACAGATAACTATCTGCTATAACAAGGAGCATTAACTATGATTAATGAGCTGACTGTGAAAGTCAGACCATCTCTACAATATAATCTTTTCTCCTCTAAGGCAATTTTAAAAGAAACTTTTAAATATTTAAATATTTCAGCAGCCTTCTGAAGCCGGTGATGTCTGAATGCCTTTAGACATTTCTTTCTAGGCCTAAATTGAAAACTATGATCTATTTGTCCCATTACTTTATGGGGACAGAAATAGAATATGTATGTTAATGTAATTACATATTGGGAAAACTCAGGTCTGGTAAAAACATTGATGATTTTGTTAGCTATATTTAAGCTGATCTGTATCTGAAGAGATTTTGTGTTCACTTTTTTTTTCTGGTAAAAAAGGAAGAGTGTCACTGAGTCCTTTTAAACAGGATTACTGACCTAGTGATTTGAGCACAGCCCAAAGATCAACCAAACCTGGAAGGAGCTGCACTGCTTATAAATGCAGAAGGAGCTGCTGCCCTACCAGAGCAGGTGAAAATGTCAGGTTTCTTATGTCCCAGATGGGAGCGTGAGCTCAGGTGAGTTCATACAGATTAATTCCAGAATGGACTGATGAGAGGGGTCAATCACACTACAGGTGCAGGGCTTGTAATGCCGTTCTCAAATATGACTTTAGAAACTTTGATGTAGCTCCTCAGAAGTATTCAAGCATTTAACTCTCCCTCAGAAATCTGAATTGAATGGCCAGTGTGTTAAACACTCTCTGGTTTATACTTTGCATTAAACTGTTGCTGGATAAAACACAGGAGCTGTTCCCATAGGAGTGGTTGGAACGGGATTGTCCTCACCTGCAGTGGGGACTTCCAAGCAAAGGCACTTCAAATCCCTCTCACACAAAATGTTCTTAGGGCAAGAGAAGAAATTAACCCACAGGTGCTGTCAGTGAACACTCTAATCATCATAGAAAAATATAGACAGATATGCACATATATGAGGGCTAGGTTTTATCTGCATTAGAGAAAAAGGAGATAAGCACTGCCTTTGTAGATATATATTATTCAAGCTGTAATAATTTGGATTCATTTCCTTAAGGGATCCAATGCAAACTGATCTGTGTTCTGTCCTGACAGCACAGTGACAGTTTTATGAGTTCATCCACTATTTATTTCCTTGTCTGATGGTTGTCTGGAAATCCTACACGGGTGGAATGGACTTGCTGACACGCAGTGAGTGATGTGTATTTCAGCATCTTGATGAACTCCTCTCAGTTCTGCAATCTGGGTCTTCTCAGGTAATCCCAAATATCTGAGCTACCACCTTGTTAGGAGCATAAACAGTGAATATCTTGTGTGTGCAGCTACTGGAGCCATAACACACCAGAACCACAACAACAACCCCACTCACGTAGCTTCCAAGCAATATCTTGTTAAATTATGTAAAAACTGGTAAAATTAAAATGGTTTAAATAAGGAGTTTTCTCACACAGAAAAATTGTCACCCTGGATGTCATTGAGAAAGTTAATTAAAAAGTTAGCTATTCAGGGCATGACTCCCAAAATCATCCATATTTGCAAAATGATTGGACTTATGCTTTCAATCTGAAAATGGAGTGATTTTTTTACTGAGTGCTAATGAACAACTATTGCTGTTCACTCTCAGAGAGGCAGACATTTCAGGGGAGAGCCAAGGAACACAACAGTATTAAGAATTAAAAGTTAAGAATATGGGCTAGATGATAATTTTCAGAAAAAATTTCCCTTATATTTCTTCCTAACATGCAGTTTGTGTGTTTTCTGCAGTGTTATGGGACCTTTGCAAACGAAAGGTGACAAAGAAATGAGGGTCATAAAATAGTTACCATGTCACAGTTTCTTACATCTTTTACAGCTTCTAATGTCTATTTAGACAACTTTGTCCGCCCTGACTGAAATATTCAGACTGGTAAACTCTTGTTCAACATTTTGATTTTGCAAGGGGAGTTAAACATAAGAAAAGACTATCAAACCTTTTTAATATTTCACATTGTTCATAGGAGCTGGAAAACAAGGGTGGCCACAACTGAAAATGTGCAAATCCCCGTGTTTTATTTCATCAAACTTTTATTTAGTTTTTAAATGAAAACCAACACCTACAGCAAAGTGCAATACACTCCATGACTTATGCTGTTCATAAAGCCTGTGGGATTTACACTGCCATGGGAAGGAGGCTATTTACATGTTAAAAAGCCATTTATGATACTAATAAAAGTCCACAGGATTTACTTTACAATGTGTGAGAAGCCATTTATGATGTTAAGAGTCAATTTACAATGTCAACAATTGTGTTAGCAGTAAAAATGCAAAGCGGATATACAGCATTGATTTTTTTTTTTTTTTAATTTCTATTGTTGATATTTCCCTGGCAGCAGTTCATGTCTCCACCACAGAGATTTTCTGGTTTATGTTTTAAATGAGAAAGATAAGTAATAAAATTTTGTTTTTCCTAAGTGAGTTAATCTTAGAGAAAAACTGTTTATACTGTTGTGTTTGGGATACCTCTGTAATACAGCAGAGATTTCTGACCCCTTAGGCAAATTTTTCTGGCTGCATCAATTTGCTACAGAAACAAAGATGTTCTCAGTCTTTCCACACTCATTCACTTGGACATTGAGTAGTTTTGATCTAACAGCAAACTTTGAATACTTGTTCAAATTTTAAATTTATATATATATATGTATATATATATATAATTATATTACATGTATAGATTATATAGATGTAGGTTTGATATAGATATAGATTAGATATAGATGATATAGATAGATATAGATATAGATATAGATATAGATATAGATATAGATATAGATATAGATAGATATAGATATAGATATTGATATGGATATAGATTATATAGATATAGATAGATATAGATATAGATATAGATATAGATATAGATATAGATATAGATATAGATATAGATATAGATAGATGATAGAGATATAGATTACTTATATAGACATAGATAGATGATAGAGATAGAGATAGATATATAGATATAGATTAGATTTATATATAGATTATATAGATAGATATAGATTATTTTTTTTTTAGTATTTCTTGGATGGCATCAAATACCAAATACTTCTAGAGTATATTTTGCTGCCACTTTTATTAGTACACTGGTTAAAGAAAAATAACATTTCTTAACTTCTACTTAAAGGCTCTGAAGGTATTGCTTAACCAAAATCTTTACTTCTATAGGTATTGATTAGCCAATGTCAAACCCACTGGGTAATCACAGCAATAATTTCACATAACTGAGCTCTTGTCTCTTAGTTCTTACTGTGGTACCAACCACAACTCACCTTCTCTTTGTTTAATCTGACCACCTGTGGGAGAAGGATTCTCCTCTCCAGGCTGAGCAGCCCCAACTCTCTCTGCACAGCAGAGGTGTGGGAAATAGAAAAGGTAGAAAACTCTCAGAAAGCTGTGTGAGAGCAAATCTCAGAAGAGAGGATTGTAAGAATGCTGAAGATGTAAGGACAAGGAACAATAAGACTATGAGCTGTGTAGAGACAGGCCTTAGGAAAATGTTAAGCAAGATAGTAGAAGCATGTAAGTTTAAAAATGGAGCTGTATCCATTGTTTTAAAGCTATTACAAGCAAGCAATGTTCAAAGCAAAGTGTATGTGCAGCCTTAGTAATTGGCTTAAGCAAACACTTGTCAGCTTTTAACATTATGGTACTGGCTAGAAAGTTGTTGAAAGACTTTTTAACAAAGAGAATTTTGGCTGTTGTCACAGCAAGGGCTTTCACCGTCTCCCATGTCTCACTCTGTAAAATGAGGCTGATGATGCTGATGAAGTAAGACCTCTAAGACCACCGTACCTGCTGCTCCATCCCGTTGTTTCTCTCTACATGACGTGTATGATATCATAATAACAGGAAAAATCCAACAGAAATGGTGCCCTGTGTGAAGATCAAACTCACGACCTTCAGAATATGAGTGTGATTATGGGTGCTACAGCCCTCTGATCCTTTCTGTGGCCCTGCTCTAAGGAGTTTTTTTATTGTTAGTATAATGAAGGCATTAACAGTCTAACTCAAGAATCTTTATTACTCTAAATCTAATTGCAACAGAAAAAGAAATTCTAGAAATTCAGGTGGGGTATTTATTACGAGAAAAAGTCACAGGAATAGCAGTAGTGCTGTTAAAATCAGAACATGCATATGTACTTACTACTCCTACTTGGGGGATTGTTCCCACCTCACTTCTTGCTATAATTTGTGTTTCTTATTTTACCAAATAAGTTGTTTCAGCAAAAATCACATCAGTAATATTCTGATTGCTGACATAAAGGGCAAGTCTGAAATCTTAAATACTCTAAAAGACATGTTTACCCTTTCTCTGAACTAAAGCTCTTCAGATTTTCTTCTTGGTTAAATGTTCTTAGGTCTCTTTTTAATAAACAACTCTCCTAAGTTTTTGAAGGAGAAAAAATAACAGGTTTTTTTTTTAATGGCTGTACTTAAAGACTCTAAGAATTAATTAAAATTTTTAAAGTGTACCAGGAGGCCTGAAAAGCTATAAAAAGAAAGGAGTTTTGGATTTAATTGAAACAGAATCCCAAATGCAGTGTAACTCAACAGATAATATATTATATTCAATTAAGCACTTTAAATTTTTAAAAACAGAGGTTTTTTTCTGCCATAAGAACATCAACAATTAAAGTCTGCTGGATGTGTTTGAAGCAGAATACAAATCCATGAAATTAAGATTTTCTCTGGTCGTTATGACCAACTCTTAAGTGCATCAAGCCAGGGAAACAGGAGCTAAATATTATGAACTACACACATGGGTAGACCAAACACATTTCTGAAGCCCAAAATAAGCTATGGGAAGCAAAGTTTGTGAAATACTTGGAAGTAAATTGAGAAAAAAATAATGCCTAAATATCTGAACTTATCTGTTGGGTATTCAAGAACAGGTAGAGATAAGTTGCCAGAGTCAAAAAATAGAAGATAGTCATCGCTCTTTCCATGTGCTCCCATTTTCAGTTTTACAATGTGTGTCATTTCCCATTCTGTTCAATTCCTCAAAAAAGCAGGAAGCCATCAGTTGAGGAAAAAACCCCACAGTGACAGCAGAGAACCTAAAAGAAAACAGCACTCCAGTGCAGGTGACAGCATGACTGGGAATTCAGAAATGTGTTCGCAAAATAAAGCTGGAAGTCATGGCAACTGATCAGATTTGTAGCTTTTATTATTGATTTTAGCAGAATAAAATAAAGGCAGTGAAATTCAACTTCTACTCTGTGCTCCAATAAAGCATCAAATTCACTGACATCTTGAACTTACAATCAAAAGTGACAAGTGATTCTTGGAAAGTACGTTTTTGATTATGTCACGCAAGTTGCCTGTAGAGAGCTGCATGTCTACATGTCAGTCCTGGAAAATAATCAGAAACCCAGAAAACACAGCAGCAAGCCCCAGTTATGAAGTTCTGCCTCTAAATAAGAGTTAGGAGTGCAACAGATCCATGTTGATGTGCCAAAAAGAAAAAAAAAAAAAAAGAAGCTTGGAGGATAACAAATCTATGCAGCTCTGAGAAAGGATGGAGAGGATGCTGGAAAGTCTGTGCCTGATAGCATGTCTGAGTGTGTTTAGCAAACTGATAAAGGCACGTTTTTCTCCCTGGGGCCAGCTTGGAACAGCACCACTTATATCTTAACAGCTAACCTTGCTTTTTTCCCCTAAACAGTGTGATGATGGAAAAACTGCCCTGTGGGAATATGTCCTGGCTTGTACTGGCCTCTGGCATGTGCCTGGGAATGGTGGGGTTACACCAGGGAGAAATAAAACCACAGCAGTGACAAATGACAGGGGCTGGACACTTGTCAGTGAGTGCAGAAGAGTTCTGAGACCTTCCTTCTTTGATCAGTGCACTCCAAGTCCACGGGCCAGGGGATGCCTGGGGAGCACGGCACAGCACTGAGGGGAGTCCTCCAATATTAACAATATTCTGGAGAATTTGCCGTGAGAATCTGCAGCATTTGATGTAAATAATTTCTTCTTCAAAGCCTCAAGTAATTAATAAAACTTCAGATGGCTCAAAGAGATCTGACTTACAAGCTTCTGACTATAAATCAGCAGAAACAGCATCGTGGCCACAGCCCCTTCCTGCTTTGCCTGTGCCACTGCTGTGCTGGCCACTTCTGCTACTCCAGGAGCAGGGGGGAATGCCTGACACTGCGGATTAAAGGGAGAAAGAGGACTTTCAGTGTTGCTGCTCATTCTCAATACTCCATTTTCCCTTCCCAGAAAGGGGGGCTGGGAGGCTCATCCCTCTTTTCCCTTCCCCCACCTCGGTCCTTCTCCTTGTCTCATCCTCAGATCAACAAAATTCGTGTTTTCCTTCTCTGCTCAGAGACACAGAGGGCATTATGCTGTCCCATATGTTCACCTCTCACTGAGTACAACATGAAGATTACACTGAAGTAGGTATTGACTTTTTTTCTATTAAAATAAAAGCATTTTTCACATCTGTCACCCCTTTAAGACTGTGGTAATTATTTCTCTAATCTGATAATGTAATTACTCTTTCTCATTTCTTGATCCTTTGTGTTTGATTCAGATTATGATTTTGCTAGCTACACTTGAAATGTCATAGGAGATTCAAAGTTCCAGAGAGAAATATCCACTTTTGTTCAAAGAAGCTAAGTGCAGCATAATCACTCATGTCCTTCAAAGCCATTTTCTGGATTTGTAGCAGCCATCAAAGTAACTCCAGTGGTGTTGGTGGGGTCTTATCACCATCACTTACAAATTAATGAAGCTTCACTGAAGAACTGTATCAGTTTACATCACTGTAGGTTTGCACAGACTCTCAGACTGTATTGTGATGGGGGTCATATATGAAAGCTGAAGGAAGATAAAGAGGAGGGAAATATTAATTCAGAATTATGTGCTGTGATCCCATTTTAATTTTTCCTCTGCTGTATTTTTGAATGTAAAATGTCACTGCAATTGAAGTGTCAGTCCCAGATGCTTCCTGAAAGACTTGGAAAAGAATCCATCAAAGAAAGCTACAGACATTTAATACTGTCTGCCTCTTTTTCTCTGCTTCTCTCTGATCTCTGGATTTGTTTCCTCAAATGCTTCAGCACAGGTATGAGGCTCTCTCCTGAGCATCTCAGCTATTCCTGCTGCTCTCCCTCACCTGTGGTCATAATTCCCTCCAGTGATATTCCTGAGTGAGGTATCACAAACCTCAGTGTGACTTCAGCAGAAGGAGAAGCAGCAGGAGTGAAGAGCTGCCAAATCAGACATGACTTTTTAATGATGCTTGGGATGGGTGATGAGGTCACTACAGGAGACTGTGTGTTCTGAAAGCCCCAAGAGCCATCAAAATAATCATAAAATGTGTAATGGCTTTAAAATGCTTGAGTACATTCAAACATTTTATTTTTTGTCACAGTGTTCCATTACTGTACATTCTTGTGATTCAAAAGATGACAGTCAGAATGCTTCCATGTGTTTTTAAACTCAGTTGTGCAGCTTCCCCCACTGTGATGAATCTCCCTACACACTCCTTGACTCAGTCTGAAAACACAAAAATGAAGTGCTAAGAATGGAAATCCGTGGCACTGGGATTTCCCAAAGAACAAAATCTCACATTTTAGTTCAGTTCCTTTCTATTTTTCACATTCTCTTAATGCCATTTTGCCTCACTTGAACTTATTTTCCCTCAGCGAGTTCCAAGACAATGCCTGAATCCTCATCCAGAAGGATATTTGTTTACTTAGCCTTCATCCCTCCCTGCAGGACATTGTGAAAAAAACCTCCATGGACAGCAGCTCCAGGTATTTAGTGTGGTGTTATCATGTCACACATTAGGGACTGCAGAGACATGGGGCTGTTCTCTGCAGAGTTCCAAAATTGTCACTTATGAGATAACATCAAAGGCAAATGAAGCATTACAGTCATAATTTCCATGTAAATGAAGTTGCAGGGCAGTGAGATTCTACTGGACCGTGTCTTGTTCTAGAGTACAAAGTTGTAAAATAATTAGGGAAGGAGTCAGACAACAACAAAAAGGAGACAAAAGTGTATTAAACTGTGATCTTCTCCTCCTTGGCTCTTTCCAGGAACAACGAGGGGTGACCAGACAGAGCTGTGGATTGAACTTGAGGAGCACGAGTTCACTTCTTGGCTTCATCCCAGCCTCTCTGTGTGGCTCTGGGAAAGCCTCTAAATCTATTACATGTGCCATTCTCAGGCTGTCAAAGCTGGGAGAGCATCTTCCTGTCTCACAGGAATGAAAACCATTAATTACAGCAAAGTGCTCTGCTCTTATAATTCAGGGGATTGTGTGCAATGAGTACCAAGACCAGGGGCTTTGAAGCTGATATTGAAAGATATTTCGGTGTTTAAAAATGCTGAGAAATTTAATTGAAACCTGAGAATTAAGAGCTTTTGAAAATCCCAATGTATAAAAATCCTTAATTTTGCCTTTACAAGTTAATAAAACGCAGCCAGAGTAGGAGTCACACCATGGAATTTGCTATGACAAGCTTTCCATACCCGAGAAGGCAATGTATAAGTAGGAATCTAAAGTTCTTTGGGCTCTTGCTTTCTTCAACTGATTTAAAAATCACTCTTAAATGCTTATGAGTGACAGCAAAAAATTTCAATTTAAAACTCTTATTGGAAAATAAGATTCAAAGCTTAGGGTTCATTTTCAGTGACAGACCTACACTTTGCAAGACTAACCACCAAACCTCAGTGCTGGTAAAAGACCTGGTCCATTCCTTAGAGGTTTAATCTATTTCCTATTTGAGGGACCATATGTACAAAAGTTTTATTTATTTAGCGCTAAAGATCTGCATTAACTTATTTAAAGAATCAAAGTATTGAACTCTGAAAAAGCACATATTTTGACTTATTTGTAGTAGAGGCAGAAACACACACAGCCTTTGAGAATGACAAACACTGACCTGAAAAATCACAGCCATGGATTTGCTTTTATTGCTTTGTTATAATGCACCATATAATGTGCTTCTAAAGTGCACATGTTTGGATTAAATAAAAATATTGTATTCTATGTACAGCAGTCTTATTATAATGGATATTTTGTACTCTCAGTGATTCATCCATCCATCCATCCATCCATCCATCCATCCATCCATCCATCCATCCATCCATCCATTTCTGACATCAAAGTAGATTTAATGAGAAAAGGAAATGATTAATGGACATAAAAGTTATCACTTCATTTTCTAGCAATATTTTAATCTTAAAGCTGTTTATAATGTTTTTATAGATTTTAAAATAGTTTTTCTATATTTAATCATTAAATTATTTTGAGTATTTTTGGTAGGAGGGTTGTTTCAGAGTGGCAAATAACACATGATGCACACATATACTGAACTGCTTTCCTATTGTTATATTTTAAGATTTGGGACTTAGATATTAAAAAGTGATAAAACAATCAGCCTATTCACCTCTAAAAAGTATTAATTTATTTTGCAGTTCTTGGCTGGTGCCTGTATCTCTGCATTAGCTCGTATGATAGCAAATTTAGTGTATAAAGAAGTCCAAACTCTTATTTAATTCAGGTGAAATTGCAGAACTGGTGAAATGCAGAACTTAATTTAATCCTAAATTGAATGAGAAAAAAACAATGTATTTGGCTAAATTATGCTGCTTGTTATGAAGTGTAAAATCAGCTCTAATCTTTTTATATAATTGCTCCCTTTCCTAAGAATCATTTTTCAAACTGCTGAAGTGACAGTTCAAATGTTTTGCATAGGAAATTTCATTTCAGTTTGGCTAACTGAAAATACTCAAATATTTGATTTCTACCTACACTTTTCTCTTTTCACAGAAAACTTCCTTATTAAGTTCATTCAGGAATGTAAACAAATAAGAACATTATTTTGATATTAGGAAATTTAAAAGAGAATTATTTACAATGCAAATATTTTCAGGTCTTAAAGTATATGGTTTTCCATGAAAGAAAACATTAAAAAAAAAAAAAGAAGCATTTTGATTATTTGATGACACCTCTCTTGGAAAAGCACAAAGAGAACAATGAGTTCTAAACAAGGAAAATTAACAACATTTCAAAAGTGTTTGATGAGAAAAAGAATTCTCTTTTCTTGATAAATCCAAGCATCTTCATGACATCCTTCATAGTCTTATCTACAGTGTCAAATAGGTGTAACAATTTTAATGACATCAGAATCTAAATAAATCAAATTGTTCATTGTAGATGTTCCCCTGCACTCTCATGTTGGCCAGAGAGAAAACAATCGTGTTGGTGTTGGGGTAAATGTTATTAGTAGCTGCAGTGGTAAAACAGTAAATTTATTGTGAGGCTCAGATTTTTTCTTAAATCTTTAAATTTTACAAACCAGACACAAGTTGCTCAAAAACTGTAATTGGAGATTTATTTAATTGCATGGAAATAAAATATCAGGTGGTGATATGCTTGTTAGGGACACCATGTCAGTGGTTAAGACAAAGTGGTGGAAAACTCAAATTTCTTTTCTCCATCCATTAGAACGGACCTGCTTTTAAATGCCACCTTTTCATTATTTCCTTTTTTAAAATAATCATCCTCATTTGAATGGAATATTTCCTGTAATACACACAAGCATTTAGGCTTTTCAGCTTCATCTAATCTATCTCTTTCTCACTGTTTGGACACACAGTTTAATTATTCATGCAATCTATCTGTGCACATTTCCCAGAATGAAGAAGCAATTAACATCTGGACAGAGCTGCCACTCTCCTTTATTAGAGTGATCCATGGTCCTTTATGAAACACTGGGGTAAACAGAAACAGATCTCAACCCCACCCACCATGTATCCTGAAAGGTTTGCATCAGTGGAAAACATGACCCTTTACATTTACTTACCAAGCATAGTGTCAAAATTAGATTTAAATGGAAGATTAGAAAACTAGAAGGGTTTGGTTTGGTTTGGTTTGGTTTGGTTTGGTTTGGTTTGGTTTGGTTTGGTTTGGTTTGGTCTGGTATATTTTGTTTCATTTTGTTTTGTTTTAAACTGCTTTAAATCTACTTATTTTCTCCATCTTAGGAAAAAAAAAATCTTAAAAATCTTAAGTGCCCCAAATTCTCCAAGTCATTGAGAAACTAGAGATTTTAATAGCTCCCCTAATTTTTACTGCATTTCTACAAATCTTCTCAGTGGGAATACCCCACAGTCAGTAGAGCAAGTTCTTCACACATCCTGCTAATGCCTACAGCTCATTATTAATGCAGCATGGATTCGCTGAACTAATCAAAATAATGTTAAACCTGGCAGTAGGTGTTGCCTCTGGACAAAGAACATTGCACACCAATTGGTGTTCACTTGACTTCTGAGGCCATCAGCAAACATAGATTTTCCCTCCTTGATATCTCTCCTGGTTTGGGTTTTTGGCGTGGTTGTTGTCTGATCACACTGGATAAAGTGATACTGAGAAATTCCATGAACAAATGTAGAGTTGAAAATGGCTTCAGAATCTCAAATACTGGTGAGTGGAAACAGCTGAGCCTTAACTGCTGACTCTTGATTAACGTCTCGAGGTGTTTGGTGATAGCTCACTATTCCAGATCATATCAGAACATGAGAATCTGAGATTTTGTCTCAGGCAGTGCTAAGCAACCTGTTCCAGTGGGACGTGTCCCTGCCCATGGTAGGGGAGCTGGAACTGAAGGATCTTTAAGGTCTCTTCCAACACAAACCTTTCTTCAATTCTGTGATTCTGTATTTTGTGAAAAAGGCAGGAAAGAAAAGAGTGTTTAGATCTACTAACCAAACCATGTATTGCCTACATCTTCACCTGAACACTGATGTTTCAATAATAATTATACTCTACTCTTAAACCTTTTGTTCTGAAAAACTGCTGTTATTATTATTTTAATAATAAAAAAAGTTTATTATTAACAGTTGCAGTCACTGGGCACCATGTGTCTCTCTTTTGCACCTTGCAAATGAATGTGAATTTCTGGAATTCATAAAAGGGAATGGGCTGTAAAATGTGCAAAGCAAAAAATCTTTAATGTGGTGCTTTTTGTTCAATGCTGTGGTATTTTGTTCCCCTAAGTGCCTGCTCTCCTTGGTAAGAGGCACTGTGGCCATACATTAAAGAGCTGGCTGGGGACTGTGAGAACCTGATTTCAATTCATGGCTTTTCTGGTGCTCTGTGGAGTGACCTTGAACAAATGAATTTCTGTCTTTACTCCCTGGTTTTACCGTGCATTAAAAAAGCCACAGGGATTATAATTGTGACCTTTGTATAAAATGCTGTAAGCTGTAAAGTTTTTAATTTATATTATTGATGATGTCATAATATATTTTAATTGCTATAACTGCTGTTGTTATTTTATTTTATAATGATAACCTGTAACTTAACTGAAAACTAAGATGCAAAACTAGAAAGATTGCTACTTATTTTAAAATAGCCTACCAACAATTATTTCATCTTTCTTTTTTCCCCACTGTGCTCCCCTGTAGAGTTTCTAACATCAGAGAATTTCAGATTGATGGACACAGAAAGAGCAAGCCTGAGAAATAGAAAACTTCTGTCTCCAAGGAGAGCTCCACAGAATCATAGAATGGTGTAGGCTGTAATGGACCTTAAAGATTATTTAGTTCTTATACTGCCAAATACAACAGTGACCAAAAAAAAAAAAAAATTACAAATATTTTATTCTTTGTCAACAAATCCTCTGCACACCTCTTGCTGCTAATAAGAAAGAACCATAATCACTGCTGCAATATTAATAGTCTTAAAGGCAAATTGATAAATATAATGCCTGGACTTGCTGTCTTCTACCAACACAAAGGTAGAGTGAGTAAGTAGTGAACAGGAGGAGTGATTTGCATCAGAATTCAGAAAAAGCTGTTAAAGCAAGTCATACTTATGCATTTTTAAAGCAACAGCTTAAAACTTTCCCAAGAAGGCCTTTCAGTCATTACAAGCAACTATAAATATTTCAAAGCTGCAAGAGTAGAAAGCTTTAAAACTCTGTGAGAAATGCCTGCAATTGGTGAACAAGCACCACATTTCTCTGGAGTGGTGTCCCAGCAGCTGTTGTAAAGACCCCCACAGGGTTTAAAGGGACAAACTGTGGCCAGGTTTAATAAAACTCAACTCACTGAAACCCTTCTGAATCTGCGCTAACTTTTGGCATTCCAGAAAGCCTCAGTGTTTATCCAGCATAAATTCACACCTGAATTTCCCAGGTATATACCTCCAGTCTCCTATTGCTTCTAGTGCACAAAGAAATCCAGAAGTTTGGGATTACTGATTCAGTCATGGGATGGTCCAAAGATGCAAGAATCTAGGAGGCAATTCTAGTAAAACTCCCAGGATAGTTACCCAGCTGTCCCAGGTGTCCCAGGGTTAAAGTGAGCTTCTTAACATCTCTCAGATGCTGTTCTAGGAAAGTGTCCTGTAAATGCTGCTTAATTTATTGCTGTCCCATATTACATTCCCATAGGCAGTGCTCCCCAGTGGTAATACCAGCCCATGGAAAAAATTCCAGCTAGTTCCAGTAGTAACACATGGGCCCAGATTTGCACGCACCTCCCTGGGTTAGCAGTAGCATCACTGACATCTCTGCAGTTGAAAAGGGAATAGATAAAAGAAGGTTTTACCATATATAGGTCGATGTAACCTAGTTTAAGTTTTGTATAATTCCATGAACTTTGTTAGAGTTGCTCTGTGTTAGCTCAGGCAGGAACGTGCTGCTCTCATCTTGACATAAAACTGCTTTGGGAAAAGGGATCTCTTTTGGTGACAGGCTGCATTTGCATCTGGCAGCTGTGATTGATATAGTGCTGGCCAGTACGTAATATCACTGAGCAGCAAATGCCACATCCTTTAAAGTCACTAATCACCTGAGGTAAGACCACACAGATGAGTGCATCAAAAATAAGAAATACCTCTACTGGGAATACCTGCTGGAGCCAGGAACACCTGCTCATACTTTTTTTATCTCTTCCTACTTTTAAAGCCACAGTCAATAAATTTTGCTACAGGAAAATACATTGTGTAAGAGTTTTGGCTGTAAGGGGTGAGGTCTGTCGTGAAGGTAGGGAAACTTGATGTGGTGGTTGGGTCACCGTCCACGGAGATATTTAAAAGATGTGAAGATGGAATGCTTAGGGACAGGATTTAGTGTTGGTGCTGGGTTAACTGTTGGACTTGACAAATATAAAGTTCTTTTCCAGACTAAATTATTATATGATTCCGTGATTCTATGAATGACAGTAACAGCAAATATTTTCATGTAATTCTGACTGGTTTATATAAAAGTACTTTTTTAATCTTGTGCTCCCTTTTCTGAATTACTGACGCAACGAGCCGAAGAGAAGAGCATCTCTGTTAGCCCCCCTATTTAGTCTAAGAAATCTAGATAGGTTTCATCCAAAAACTAGACAAGCTTCATCTGAAAAGCAGTGTGGATGACTACCTTGGAGGAATTAGCTCAAATAAGATCAATTAAAGCTTTTGTGAACTGCAAAAAAACTGTGGAGAGCTCAAGTTCTGTAGGAGACATCCACTGACTGAAGACCATGGAGCAAGGCATGGCTCCAGTTACCAGACTCATACATTAATTAAATATGCCCAGGTCATGGTCTGGGAGCTTTGACAGAAGTTTGGAAGAGAGTAATACCTTGTGTTTAAATATAACCACAGCTAAATCCAGGAGACTTTTTCCACTGCCTTGATTCAGGCCTCTAAAGGGGCAGATGCAAGATTTCGTGGGTGTGTGTGTGCACAGTGAGTATTGCTTTGGTTTGCTTTTTGTTACTTTTTACCCTCCAGCAAATGTGAAGGATAAGCAGTGTTAGGAAAGACATCAGACATTTTGGCTCAGCACTGGTCCAGATGTCTGCATCTTTGCTCACAATGCAATCAACTGTATCTTTAAAAGACAAGAAACAGCATCCCATCCACTTTGGGGATACTCTAGATGAGAAGAAAAAAAAAAAAGAAAAAAAAAATAAATAAAGCATTTGCTGGCACAGGGTGATTCTATCATCAGGCCAAATGTTTTTTAAAAGCCTCTGGGACTGTGAGTTTAATTGTGCTGTAAGGCTCCAAATGCAGTAAAGCTAACACTAGAATCACATTTGTGAGGGCAATTGTCTCAGGATGGCTGGATAGACATTCTGCCTTTCAAGCATATGTCTCTGAAATGGTGGCTACCACCTGGCACACTGTTAATTTCAGCAAGGGATGGAAAATTGATGATTATTTTTCTTAGCCAGAAGAGGAGACTTTATGATTCACCCCTAACATGACTTTACTGCCTGATACATGCAGATCTTGTACCATTTGTGCAGGTCCCATTTCAAAATCCACAAGAATGGGATAAAAATCAGGGCCAAAGAGACTTTTGCATCATAATCTTGCTGATGGAAGAGAGATACACAACAAATCCCCCAAAGAGACATCTGCATTAATTGTCAAATCGGCTTTCATCGCACTTAGCTCCTGCAAGATGATGAGCTGCTACCAGATGGTGCAGTTGAAGATGATCTTGGTGTCATACAGGTTCTTTCAACCAAATGCACAGGAATCAGCTTTTTGAAAATTAAGCTGGCAAGTTGTGTTGACTTCTGGATGTTCAGCGTAAAGTCAGTAGAATTCAATCTTCCTTTTCTCCTCTCTGGCAATTCAGGGATGAGAATTCTCTCTATAACCAGACTGGGCACATATAGAGCGTGGATTTCAACACAGGCTGACCACAAGGACATCCTGACACTGGAAATTACCACAGCATTCGTTATAGAAGTGTCTCTAGAGTGAGGTGTGGGACTGGTTTCAACAAACTTCAGACTAGTGCAACACTTCTTCACTTCTTCCAGGGTTATATTCTTCCAGCTCTTTTCAGGACTTCAGGAACACACCAAGTTTTCAAAGATATTACTTATTTCAAACTGAATGTTTCTATTAATTTTTAATCTTGCCACTATAGTGGATGTTTTCTTCATTTTTGCTAGGTTTGGTTTGGGTTGATTTGGAGCTTTTAGTAAAAGAAGTAAAAGAAGTTGGAGCTTTTAGGCTGTCACTAGAAGATCCTTGAGCTTTTGAAATTCAAACATTTGCAGGATTTATATATATATATATATATATATATATATATATATATATATATATATATATATATACATACACAGCTTTACATATTTATGAACCTATATATATGCACACACATGTCTACATGTATACCTGTATATATATATTGCATGGAAACAGCAAAAAAACATGAAAAAGAATCATTAACATGTCACCATACATGACAGAATTTTTTCATGGTTTTCATTCCTTCAAATCCTGAAGAATCAATTTCATAAGGTGATTTAATATACAAATTTGATTTAATTTTTACTACACTTCTGCCATTTTTTATCATATGAATGCCAAGGACTCCAATAAAATTTCTATTTAACTTTCTCTTTTTTCTTTTAGAAGCTCTAGCCCAATCTGATCAAACCAGCAATTGGTTTGACTACATCTGAAACACAAGGGCTGTGAAAAAAACCTCACCCACACTGAAGTCTCTACAGCTCTCCTGTACAGCCAAGGTTCTGTGGAAGTGGAAGGAAATAGAGGTTGTTAAGTAGAGATTCCTCTAAAATATTTTAAACTGTGTTAATTCATATTATTTTTTTGTACCACATGTAGATATCCACATTTTATCAAAGGAATCTCTTTTCTTCTTCCACCATATACAAACAAGGTACATGGGCAGGTGATTCATCTGGGTTGTGTTAAATACCTTTTGGGGATGAGGTGACTTTGTCTCTGAACGTTCCGCTTCCTACAAATTGTAGAGGGATAATAAATTACTCCAATGGCTTATATTTGATCTGATTATTTCCAGTTTGTTCTGGTAGCCATGGTTATCACCAGGTCAGTCCATTTCTAGAAAAAACAATAGGTAGGGTGGCTGGTTAACAGATTGCTATTTTCACCATATTTTTGTTTTGCATTATAATTGTAAAATGTGATTTTCCTTCACTTGAAGAAGCAGCAGCTTTATTCCCTCCCTCAAAATTGTTTCCTTTTAAAAGATTACTATGAAAACTACAAAAGACTGTGACGCTGCTGACAACAAAGCTACAAGTGATCAGTCAAACACCTTCAAATGATGAAATCACTTTAGCTATACTTTGTGTACTGGTTTCCAAAGGCCAGGTTATTCCCCTCCTTTTATTCAAGGACATTTTATGGAGTCAATCAATTTTACTTAAGCATCAGATTTTCCACTTCTGTTTCCACCTCCAAGATTAACTGGCATAATTTAAGTGTGGTTGCTAAGAAAAATGCTGATTACCTTTTTGATGGGTAGAAAGCTCCATCTGGATGTTTCATAGCTTTTATTCATTTTGCACAACTGGTTTATTTACCTTTGAATAGTACTGAAACGTTTTATGGTTTATACAATGTTAAACAATAGCAAATTCCTGCAAATACCCAGATTTTTTTAGTCCTTAGATCTAGGAGGAAGGGAAAGGGGAATGAACCAGGATAAAACCAGCAAGTACAGATCAGTGAAATACTATTATAAGAACTTCAAAATTTGCTTAGAGAACAAAGTAAAATCAAACTCAATGGTGGATTTTTAAAAAGTATCCAGCAATTATCTATATTTTTTAAAATGCCATAAATTTGAGTTTATAAAAAGCAAGACAGAAGATCCAGAGTTGTGAAAGGAAACAAGATTAAAAAAAGATATAGAAATATAATTCTTGCATAAGAAAATCTATTTTTAATCTGTATTTATTGTTTCTAATTTTACTGCTGAATTAAATTAAGTGATTTGCTATTGAATTAAATTCAGTTGATATAAATCATCATATACAGGAATGGTTATTTAGTGGATATCTATCAATACCTGGACAGTGAAAAATTCTTCTGAGTTACATCAAAAACATTGTAAAAATTAAACGCTTTCATAGCACTGAAACAAATTTAAGATTTTAAATCATATTCCAAATAGCAAAAGCACTAAAAATGTACTGAAAATTACGTTTGAATTTTCACTCTAATTTTATGGAAGAAGTCAGGAAAAGAAATTGCCAGGATGTTGGGAGTTCCTTATTTTGGATTCCTTTTTCTATATTGAGAAACATTGTCTTAAAGCACTTGTGAAAAACTTCACCCCAGACACACAGGAAATTTCTCCTTGCTGTGGTAAACTCTCAGTGTGAGTTATGACAAAGCAAATACATTTTGCAGATGGAGTAAGTGGCAGCAGCTTTTCCCTTCTCTTTGATGGTACACAACCAAGCCCATCAATAATTAGAATAACAATATGTTTACTTCCATGCTGTGGTGCTCTTGGGGTCACACTGCTCCAGAGCATCCCTGTGCCAGAAAATCTTGCAACCTGGAATTTTCCTACTCTTGCTGATAATTTCAACTCCAGTCTACTCAAGATGAAAGCTGAAGTCTGTGTGCCAACCCCTTGACACAGAAGCCCCAGTAACCATTCTGCAAGAGCATCCTCCTTCTCCTGAGCTATCCATTGCTCTGCCACAAAGTCCTGTTGGAAAATCCTCTGGAATTTAGCATATTATGTCTGTTACATGAGTTTATATGCTTTTATGCATTTTATATGTTTTAATGTTTAATAACGTTTTATACACTAATAATAAATCCCTCCCCATTTTAAAGAAATGAATTAATTTCTTAATAAAACAAATGTGAAATCTCACACATAAGTGCATCCCCATGGGTCAGTAGAGGCTGGGAAACAACAGACCAGGTGCCACAGCTGTGAAGGAAACCCCTTGGGGTCAGGATGGGCAGCAGGCTGTACCTGAGCTAACACCGTGCCCTCAGGATAACAAAGGCAGGCTCTTCTCAGATTGTGAAGAGATGCAATGGGTGCAAGTTGCAAAAAGGTACATTCTGGTTAGATTAAATTTAATTTAATTCACTGTGTTGCTGCAAAAATATGTGCATTGATGGGCACGTCTGTCTTCAAGGGATTTAAGAACTTGACTGGATAATGGCCTCATAAACCCGCCCTAGCTTTGATGTCAATCCTGACTGAAAAGAAAGTTGGAATGAAGACCTGGAGATTTCCTCCTGGCATTGCCCTTCACCACAACTCCCACCTCTCCCAGTCACCTCTGGTTGTCTCGCAGGTAACTTCTGCAGACGTGATCAGGTTGGTTTTCTTCACATTCTCTAGGCTTCTCCCCACCAGCCAAGGCTAACAAAACTTGCCAAGTTCAGGTTTTGCTGCTTCCTTATGCAACAGTCTCACTGACTCCCTTGGACTTGCTCCCAGTCCATAATTGCTTATGGATGACAGTTTATAATGCAACTGAAAGGATTAAAGCCCAGAAGAAAGGCAATGTAGTTCCCTAATGAAAAGATATTCTACTGAACACTGGGGAAATCTTTGAAGAGGAACTCCTTCCTCCAGAGCTGTGTTCACCTTGCTGCCTTAAAGCTCAGAATAGTCAGGCATCATCAGGCCTCAGCTATCTGGCTACCTGTTGGGTATTAATTAAAACTGAGCACACAAATAAATGAGGGAAATAGCTATTTTCTCAGCCATATTTTCCTAGTTCATATTATCATTTTTTTTCTAATATAAAATTGCTTTGTTTTCTTGGCCAGTGTTTCCATACTACCTGGAAAATTACTTACATGGAAAACTAATTAACAGGCACAATGCATTGCACTGCAGTCTTCCTGTGGTGTGTAAATTAAGATGACAGTGAACTTCTCACTCCCATCATTTTTCTTACAGTTCTGTTACTAAACCTGCTGCCACTCTCCAAACAAAACATGAAACTTCTTCCCTTATGTTTCATAGGCCACATTCAAGAGGACTGTGGTTTATTACACACATAATTAGAACTCAATATTCCCAACAAAACCTGTTCTTTCTTTAACTAGACACACACCTCAGGAAAGATAGCTATACTAACAAATATGAAATTATGGTAATGTGAAATAGTATCTTCACAAAGAGATTTCTCAAAGTCAATAACAGGGATTGATGTACTGGTTTGAAAAGCAAAACCAGTGAGACTTCAAGTCAGTAATACAATTATTAATAGAGAAGAGAAAAAGGGGGGGAAAAAAAACAAAATACATGCAATAATAAAAAAAAAATAAAACCACTGACAGTCAGAATACAACCTGATACCCTCTCAGTTAAGGTGTTGGCACAGTCTAATTAAATGGTGGCTACAGTCCTCCTGGATTACAGATGTGGTTCAGCTGAAGCAGTGGTATTGTAGAAGGTGCAGTTTTCTTCCAAAGGCTCCAGTGATGATGTGGAAAAAAGCCTGGTTCTTCCTCTGGAAAGCAGTGGGAAAAGGCTGCCTTTGGTGTTCTAAACCTCAGTTTTTATCTAGGTAGGAAAGGCTTGGCTCATCCTCCTGGCTGGAGCATCTCCCAATGGGATGATGTAATCTTATCAGTTATACAGTAGGACTCAATGGCCCATTAACAGAAGATACTTCCCACAGAGATGAGGATGATAACCCTTATCACTTATGGCCCATCAGCAGAAGACATTTCCCACAGAGATGAGGATGATCACCCTTATCAGTGATGGCCCATCAACAGAAGACATTTCCCACAGAGATGAGGATGATAACCCTTATCACTTATGGCCCATCAACAGAAGACATTTCCCACAGAGATGAGGATGATAACCCTTATCACTTATGGCCCATCAGCAGAAGACATTTCCCACAGAGATGAGGATGATCACCCTTATCAGTGATGGCCCATCAACAGAAGACATTTCCCACAGAGATGAGGCTGATAACCCTTATCACTTATGGCCCATCAACAGAAGACATTTCCCACAGAGATAAGGATGATCACCCTTATCAGTTATGGCCCATCAACAGAAGACATTTCCCACAGAGATAAGCATGATCACCCTTATCAGTTATGGCCCATCAACAGGAGACATTTCCCACAGAGATAAGGATGATCACCCTTATCAGTTATGGCCCATCAACAGGAGACATTTCCCACGGAGATAAGGATGATCACCTTTCTCAGATGGTAATAGAATATATATCTTGTATTGTAAACCAGGACAACTGGATACTAAATTGTCCTTGAGAATAAATGGAAATTGGTGCTTGATTGTCCTCTGGTTCTCTAAAACTCCTCCCCTAGTTATATGAGCAAACTTGGAGAAACATCTTGTCTCCTGCTTTAGGAGAAACATGAAGTTGGATCCTAAACTGACATAAATCAGCACAGCTCTGACAGGTCTCTGTTGATTTATAACAGCTGAGAAATTGTGTCTCTGCACAGATATCTATCACTGAGCTGTTGAACAATTAAAATTCACATCCTTATTCAGCTTTCCACCTTTGTCTTGGATTTGTTTTCCTTCACACCAATCAGATGATTCCTGAAAAGGTATTTTGTACTAATTTATTTCCACCACATGCAGTTCTAAGATTGTCTAAAACTACAGTGAATGTTTCCCAAGACTGTTAGAACTGAAAAGGTCTAGAGAGCAAAGCAAAAACATTTTCTTTTCTAAGCTGCTTTTTGTTGTTGTTGTTGTTGTTGTTTTTCCAATTTGTGCATACAGTATTCGTGTGGGAGCAAAAGAAAATACTACCTGCTAACAGAGAAGGAAAACATTTATTGTTAAAAGGACCTTAACATGTCCATATCACTATATTTCTATAATTTAAATTAAAGGGGCAATATTTGCACTCATTA
This sequence comes from Cinclus cinclus, assembly GCF_963662255.1. NCBI lineage: Eukaryota > Metazoa > Chordata > Aves > Passeriformes > Cinclidae > Cinclus > Cinclus cinclus. The sequence goes on from NC_085050.1 coordinate 4,760,798, forward strand.
CAGAGAAAATTGACTATTTTGCATGAAAAAAGATGGTATAATTTTTATCATATTGGCACAGACCTGCAAACAAGGGGACAGGATAGGACTGGAAGACATAGTAGCATGTTTTAAATTCTTCTTTAAACGCCCTTCACCCCAGAATAATTTAATTTTTTTGTAGACCATCTTTGATCCAAAAGACACAGATGTTGTCCCCTTGATGTGAATCTGACTGCAAGGTGTTTTTCCTTAACACATTTGTAGATCTCTATATAGGAACCCCTCAAAACTGCAGTGAGGCTCCAAAACAGCAAACTGTATCCCATTACTATTATTATTGATATTACTGTTATTGTTGTTATTATTATTAGTGATAGAATACAAGGAGTGCTTCCATTATAGATTATGAACTCTTCCCCAGTACAAAAAAACCCCAAGCCAAACCAGAAAATGAAGATAGAGACAGTGGGATTCAGAGCTGATGTTTGTAAAAAGAAAAGAGGGATGAAATAAGTGATGAAATGGTGTCAAACCCATAGGTCCACCCAGGCACATGGGGGAGCTGATACTTTACAATTAAACCAGATATAGTTCCGTTAAGTTCCCTTCAATAACACATCTGCCATTGTGGAATTTGCATAAGCATTCTGCTTCAAAGAAATATGCTTACTTAAATAGGAAATACATCAATGTAAATATTTTATGTATTTCTTCACAGACTACGTGCAAGGTATTGATGATTTTCTTGCTTAATTTTCTTCTGTCTCTCTCCTGTGAGTTATAACATTTATAAAGAAAAGTCTCAGAGAAGCTATAATAATTCCTTAGTACATCTGTAAACCAACCTGACTGATAGCAAGGTGACAAAAATTTAATGTTTATTTATGTATATAGGAGATTCAACTTAATATTGGCTCAACTTCTTTATCAATATTTGTATTTGCTTGACTACTGAAATGTAGGTAATTTCAGAACATGCAAAAATTCTTCCAAATGAGAAAAAGAAGAAATCTGATAACTTTCATTGCCTACACATTTCTTGAAATTATTAAACTATTTTTAAATCCTACCATTCCAGTTTTTTTAAACTTAATCGGTTGGAACACAAATAAATGAAAAACTTGCGTAAGGTGAAACTCATTCTTTTGCATCTGTAATTATTTTAACTGTCCTTTCAGAATTTATGTTTGGGCATTATTCCAGTCCCTTCCCTGGGGATTTTCAGGACACCTGTAAGCTGAGTATAACCACTATTTTAATTTTTTTTTCCCCCTGCACAACAGGTGAGGAGCAGGAGCAGGTATATCAGTTCATATAGAAGAGACATGGGTCTGGTTTTCCATCCCTGGAAGTGTCCAAGGCCAGGTTGGAATGGGGCTTGGAGAAAGCTGGTCTAGTGGAAGGTGTCCTGTCCCCCAGAGGGAGATGGAGCTGGGTGATCTTTAAGGTCCCTTCCAACCTAAACTGTTCTACACCTTTGTAATTTAATATTCTGTCTCTCGAACTGCAGATAAACCCCTGGTGTGATGTTATATATAATTTCTTCTTTGGTTGGCTGGAAGAGATCTACAGGGCACTCCTGAACCACTAAAAGAAGGATGGGCAATGGACACCTCTAACAAGCAAACTCCCCGAGCTGCTGTCCCGAGTGGAGATGAAAAGAAAAGCTGCAGAGAGGGGAATGTGCTGCTGTGGCTGTGCAGGTAAAACAGAGGGATGTGTGAGCTCAGGGCACAGAAGGATCTGAGGGGATTGGCACTGCATGGGCAGCCTGGAGCTGGAATGGTCCCAGGATCACCCAGCAATGGGGGAATGTGCAGTAAAAGCAGCTCAGCTGCACTGCAGGCTCTGGCAGAGCAGGGAGAGGCTGAATTTGGCTGGATGCTGTGCAATCCTGCCAGAAATGAGCAGCACTTACACCTACTGCTCCTAACAGAATAGGTAGGGGTACAGCAACAGAGAAGAGAAGAGAAGAGAAGAGAAGAGAAGAGAAGAGAAGAGAAGAGAAGAGAAGAGAAGAGAAGAGAAGAGAAGAGAAGAGAAGAGAAGAGAAGAGAAGAGAAGAGAAGAGAAGAGAAGAGAAGAGAAGAGAAGAGAAGAGAAGAGAAGAGAAGAGAAGAGAAGAGAAGAGAAGAGAAGAGAAGAGAAGAGAAGAGAAGAGAAGAGAAGAGAAAAAAAAGGGGGGGGCTACCTCCCATTACCTCCCATCTCCCCCATATTATTTGAATCCTCCAAATGACTCTGCAAAATGAGAAATTATTTTGAAAGTTTTCAGCATTATCACGCATTCTAATGGTTGATTGAATATATACCTCTGTGGTTCTGCCCTGCTCTCCTTTTTCTGCAGCTATGAAAAATAAACCTGAAAAGTGTTCTTTTAGCCTTCACTGCTTTTTAAGCTAACCGAGGAGATTGAAGATTGCGTAGTCCAAACAAACACAAAAATCTGATTTTTATTTTTTTTGTTTAAATCAGGAGCTTCTCATTTATCTCAAATGACATTTTTGCTGCCTTTGGTATTGTCCTGCATTTTCTATATGTTTTTCTGTTAGAAGCTTGCAAAGCTTGCTGGTGTTTGCATTAAACCAATCCATCAGCCCTGGCACTCAATCATGGTAAGTGAAACAGATCTTCTACCTGCAATGTCTCCCTAGAAGGAGCTACAAAGAAACCTGTTTTCTTTGACTTTTAGCACTTCTTGATTGGCCACAGTATATTTGGAGTGAAAACCCTTTAACTTAACTGTTAACAGAGGAAATAGGCCATTTACAATGCTGAATTGCTCAAACATGACTTTTGATGTCTCCCTTTAGTTCTCACCTATAATATAAAAAAAACAGATTAAAAAAAAATCAGACTTTCTAAAATTTGAAAGTGTGTATAAATCCTACTCAAATATTTACAGAAACATTTTTGAAGACCTCTAGTTTAATGCTCAAACATTGGCATCGTAAAGTAGCTCCATTTTTGGTTTTGGTCATGCCTAACTTTGTTTAGTTTCACCTTATTCCATGAACCCAGCTTTGGAAAACAGAGCTGTCCAGTGGTGCAGTCTTACAACAAGTTCTCATCAATGGAAAGACTAGGAGTAATGACACAGAAATATCATAAATTAAGAAACAAGCCCTAGTGCTGGCCATGTCATTGGTAACTTAAAAAAAAAAAAAAGAAAGAAACTTTTATAGACCCAACACCTGCTTCACAACCAACTTCTGACTTAAATATAACTACTGGCAAATCAATTCTAAAGATTTCTGAGGTTTTTGTGGTGCTTTCCTTCTTTTCAGTCACAACCAAGTTTCATTTGCAAAAAAAGGTAATATAATTTCTCAGGTTATAAACAATTGTGAGATTGATTTGCACAGACTCAAGGACCAGTTGAGGCTGGAAGAGAGCACTGGAGATCATCCAGCCCAGCTAAAATTCAGCCCTGATCCAAGCAGGGTTTTTGGGAGCAGGCTGCTGAGCACCTTATCCTGGTTTATTTTTGGAGCTGGGAACACCACGTCAGGTGTGGGCTGTCAGTATGAAAACCACTCAGTACATGAGGGTTGTTTTTTTGGTTGTTTTTTTTTGTTTGTTTGTTTTGTTGTGTTTTGTTTTTTCTGTTTGGTTTTTTTGTTTTTTTGGTGGTTTTTTTTGTTTGTTTTTGTTTTTTGTTTTTTGTTTTTTTTAATTGAGGTGAGTGATTTCAAGGACATCATTTCTCATAAGCATTTGGAAATGTGAGTGAATACAACTTATCTGTCAAACTTACAGATTGACAGTTTTAGATGTAGGTAATGCATTAACCACAAGCTTCCATCAGGTGATTTGCCTTCTCTGTCACTTCTGCACAGTGCTATTGGCCCAAAAACTTGGTATTACTTGGTCACATATTTGAGCCCATTCTCTGGCAAGAAAGAACATTGAAAAACTGCCAAAATGAAGTTTTCAAGCAGGGGAAAAAAATTCACTTTCACCAAGGTAGAAAAGTTTCATGGGAAAGGATTTTACTAGAAAAAAAAGAAAATTCAGAGCTGGGGTTTCACCTCTAAATTTGGGGGTACTTTGCAGTTTTCAAAGCACTTTAGATAACTGCTAAATTTGACTCTTCCTGTGTTACAATTGTGGAAAGACCAAGTCAAACCCCAGGTTATTCTAGCTGGGCTCTTAAGTACAATTTTCAGCTGCTGAGCAAAACCAGCTGGATTTGAAGAAAGGCAGAGGAACCTGAAGAAGGCTCATTCTAGTGAGCACAACTACAACTCCAGCCCAGGCCAGACTAGTCACATTTAGGCTGGAATAGACCTCCAGGATCATCAAACCCAGCCTTTAACCCATCACCACCTTCTCAACCAGACCAGAGCTGTAAATGGCATGCAGATCTTCTCAGCCTCAGCCTTGCTGCAGCACTGATAACAGCCTGGGTCTGTCCTGAGGGATGAGACAGGGATGTGGCAGATGTGTTATGGAAGAGGGAGGAAGGGTAAGTGGTCCTTTCAGGAAGGGCTGCAGCTGCCATCACATCACTCGTTGGCAGTGTCACAAGACTGTCTCTTTTTCCTAGGAGCAAAGCACACAGGAAATCCCTATTCTTGTCCTGCTCCCACCTGACTCCTGCAGCACTCAGCTGTCTCTTCTGCCTGCCTCAGGAGCTAATAACCCTCTCAGCAAGTCAATGAAAAAGACACAAATCACCTGCCAGTCAGTCCTGTCTGCCACCAAGTGGTCCACTCTGCTACCCACAGATAAATCCACTGTGACCACAGTAGTCCCTGTCCTGGAGGTCAAAGCTGATGTAAACCAAAGGGACCTGGTTTATGCCTCCTGAAAATAAGGCTCATTCCATCTGTCTATTTAAAAACTGAAAGACATAAATTATTACAAACACTTCGAAGATTTCACTACCTTCCCTTGTAACAAGCTCCAAAGCTTATCTGTGTTGATAACAGACTTTTCTCTCTCTCCTGGCTGATTTGCTTGTTAGACCCACTTTTTCAACACTTTCCCTAAAGGTAACGCAAAACCTTTCTGAGTTGCTCATGCAACTTTTGATCATATTTAATAACCAGGACCTCTTTTTGAAAGCTGTGTGACACTACTGGAGAAATTCCCAATGGCATTTTGTCGTCCAAGGGATTATTTGCATATTGGGTCAGGCAATAGATCTCAGCAGCTCCATCTCTCTCAGTCAAATATACAGAACTTGAACAAAAACATGGGATTGGTTTTTTTTATGTGTGTGTGATCTTATTTTTTCCATCATCAATAATTATCAGTTTTGCAAACACATGGGATTATGGATAGCTGATAAACTGCAATGTATCTACAAAGTGCAGGAGGGGTTGGCAGATATGACAGAGGGCTTCTGGAAGCTGTACCAGCTGTCCTCTTCTTCATGTTTGTGCTTTTACATAGGGCTCCAATATTTCTGTCTCAAAACCCCTGTAAATTACACAGTTGTCCTTTTTAGCTGACAGGTCACACTATTGACTCTCATTCAACTTGCCATCGATCCAAACCTACACATCTCCTTCTGTGGAGCTGCTCTCCAGCCTCCTGTTCCCCAGTTTCAATGGAAAACCAGGATTGCCCCAGCCCAGGTGCAGAATCCAGCCCTCTGAAAGTACTTGTGTTCCTTCCAAACTGTGAAAGGAATTTGTAAGTGACTAGTTCGAACTCTGATGCCGTAGAATGATAGAAACAAAAATGGTTTGGGCTGGAAAGGACTTTTAAAGGTCACCTAGTTCAACCCCCTGTAATGTGCAGGGACATCTTTAACTAGATCAAGTTGCTTAGAGATCTGTCCTGACTTTGAATGTTTCCAGAGATGAGGATCTACCACCTTTTCTGGACAACCTGGGCCACACCTATTTCACCACACCTTTATTTCACCACACCTGTTGTAGCAAAACACTTATATCTAGACAGAATCAACATTCTTTTAGATTAAAACCTCTAGCCCTTGTCCTATTTATCTTTTACACACGTAAGCTGAAGCAGTCTTTGTGTACCAAATTGCATTCAAAGCCCAGTGAGGCAAATGTTCATTAATATGTAGTAAATATTGGTAGTATCCTGTTCCATTTTTTAAAATGTTTATTTATTACGATTTTATCCTGTCAGCTAAATGCCACATTGTCAAGATTTAGTTATGAAGTGGGGACTGATATGGTAATGATGGCAAAGCAAAGCAGAAAACAAGCAAACATCTTTTTTTTTAGCAGTTCTTTCTTTTTATTTGAGTTTGTGAGCTGTTATTTGAAGTATGGATTCAACATCAGTGATATACAAGTAGTTTTCTACACAGGAAGGAGCTTGCTAAATTCTTGGCAAATTCAGACCAAGTCAATGCATTTAATGGAGTTTAGGAGGATGTCAGCCGACCCCAAGGCACGAGGAGTTTTAGCCCCTGAGGAAAGATTCTAGATTCCAGGGTTAGCTGCTTGAATGGAGTGACAGAACCTCACCTGTAGAAAAACTCCATTTTCTTTTCTGGAGTAAGTCCTTGTATTTCTGCACTCAGGAGATATTAGAAATCCTCTCTTGAGGAGGGCTGGGAGGTCAAGAACCTGTGAGGGGATAAGGGAGAAAGGGCTGTAACAGGTGACCTACTCAGGAGTTCTGATACTCTTAGCTGGGAGCATCAGGAGATATTTCCTCTTGTCAGCAAGTCACTGGGAATTTCTGGGGCTAATTAGTGAAATAACTTTAAGCAATGGATGACTCCTTAAAATAGCATCAAGAAGCCAGCAGAGATATGTGGAGTAGAAAACCTCTCAACACTTCTGAGGCTAATGCAGAAGACAAACATCTCCTGAAAATGCTTCATCCTGGCTTAAATAAGTTCTAAAATTATTTGTCTATACCTCGTCATTCTGTACACAGGGAATATTTCACTAAGGCGGATCTACAAGCCTATATTTTGGATTTTTGAGGTAAATTTTGGGACATTTTTGCATCGGTAAATTTTGAGGTCCCATTTTGGGACATGGGTCCCAACCACACTGCTCAGGTGTCCACGGACAAACCAGGGCTTCAGGGTTTAAAACTCAAGTGAAACATTCTAATTAACCATTATGGGACTCAAAGAAGCCACGTATTTTTAATTTAAAATATTTTCATTGTCAATCACTCTTCAATGAACTTATGTCTCATTCGTTGACACTATCTCACTCCAGCTTCTTTTCTTTATCTGCTCCTCATTATTATGCTGAAAGGTATAAAATCAAAAAGATTTGACTTAACATGAAACTTGATGTCATTAAAACCTGAATGAAAATAAAAGTGCAGGGAGGGAGGGAAAGCCCAAAGTGCCATGAAAAAAATACCATAAACTTGCACCAGGGTATTCCACGTTACCTTTATCAACTCAGGAAATGTAGATTAAAAAGAAGCCAATGAAAGCTGAGAAAAGCCCATGCCTAGAACAGAGCTTAATAGTGCACTGTTGTCATTCATGCAAGTAAAAGTTAAATTTAACCGTGCTGATGTAATTTTTGACTAGAGGAATCATTACCTGAACAACAGTGCTATTTCTTGGAGGGAACTTAAAGAATGGGTTTTGCCTGAAACAGTGACAGGAGGTTTTTCTTTCAAGAAGTAGAGCACAGTAAAGAATGCTGGAAGTCAGAGCTTTTACTAGGACTTGGCTGCAGGTGAAAAATGGAATATAGCTATTGTATTTTACAAGGAATCAGCTCCTCCTCTATCCCATTGACTTTCAGGTTTAACAGCAGAGGACAATTCACAGCAAAAAGGCATTAACTTCATTTGCATTGTGAGTTAATAACAGATGAAGTTCTTGCCAGCCAGCTTCTTTCAATGCACTGAGTGAAGCATAGAATTGATTTAGTATGCCCAGTAAAATTAAGTGGACATTTTGCAGTGCCTGAATTAATTGCAGGATGTATTTTTGTTTATTACTTCCGAGGGAAACTTCAGTGGTTCTCATTAAATGCATGGATGGATGGATGGGTGGGGGAATGATTGATGATACAGGATCAAATATGGCCAATTATTTTTCCATTTCTTCTAGGCATATTGCTCTATTAAGAACCAGAATATAGCAATAACAATCAAACTTAGCAGAGCCATCCTTATTTCCTCTTCAAGGCTGAAACTCAGCCCTGTGAATATGCACAGCAAGTACCCTTTTGCATTCCCCCTTCCTCCCCGCAAACACTTGTATTCATTAACAAGACACTGACATTTACAATAAGGATAGATTTTCAAAAGTGTTTTCTTTTAGAACTGCAAAATAAGTAACCACATTTTCCAAGGAGTTTGTTCATACTGGCCATTCACAGCAAATGCCAGCCTGCCCCAAAGAACTGAGCCCAGCTGCCCACTCAGGCCTAAGAGGAGCTTCCTGCAATCAACAATAGGAGAAGAATTTCATTACCCCATTTCAAACCCTTCCTTAAAATTTGTCATGTGAAAAGGAAGGGATAAAAATGGTGGATAAGTGTATCTGTTCAACAAGCAGGAAAGGGCTCCGTTAGTGTTTTGTTGGTTTTTTTGGGTTTTTTTTTTTTTTTTGGTCCTGGTGGGGTTCAAGAGCGACAAGGGGATGCAACTCACACAATGCATTCCAGCACTGAGTCAGGGCTACTCCCTTGTTCTCACCACTGGGCACAGAACTGTTTGGAAAGTTGTTTTACTACCTAAACAAACAGAAGAATACTTCGAAGTGAGGGAAGTTGCTGTCTTGGTTCTGTACCCCTCATCCTGGTTAATATCTGAGGCTGTGGCCTCACAGCCTCTCCTTTCCCACTCTCTGTCTATGCCCAACCTTTACTGAAGTTCTAAAATATTATTTTCAAACTTCAAAGCCCATTTTTGGCCCTGTCTTTGTATTATGGTGGAATCGTTATGCAGTAATTAATTCTCTATAGCACCCAGAAATCTGTGACTGATCACACTTTATTTTCCAGATCTTCATTCACCCAGACTAGAATTCAGTTCACAATTTGGTAACAGCTGTCATTTGAAACTTCAGCTTACTTTTGTGTGGATTTTTTTTTAAATTTAACCTTACACCTATTTCTAATTTCTAAAGTTTGCTTTAGCTTTGTGTTCACCTCCTCAGCAAAGGCAAGCCTCCCTCTGAGCTGACATTCCTCTCCTGAAAAAAAAAATTTCCTTCCTCCCTGTAGGTTCCCACTTCCACTTTATAATCACATACTCTCATGCCTCTCCAAGGATACAACAGTATGTACATTCCCAGAAAGTGTCTTCATTCTGCCTGAATTTCTCACATTTATGGACTTTTAAAAAACCCACCAGATATTCTGTATTTTCTCTCAGAACTGATAATCTTGTTTTATATTATTTTAACATTTTTAATTTTATTTTTTTATAAAATTAAATCTAATCATAGTATGTACTTTGCATACACTCACCTTAAGTATAGGCATGTCAGAGCTTAATAAATGTGATTGCTTTGACATCAACACCCCTAAATTATCTGTAGGCTGCTTTGACCACATTTTAAATAGAGATTTCCAGGGCACTGCACATGTGTGCAGCATCAGCTCCAGCCATGCCCTTGTTTTAGTACCTTATTGTAAAAAAGACATAGATCTGCTTTATCATACCAGGGTAAAAATGAAGCAACAGAAGGTTTAGCAACATGAGAAACATTTTCTCAGAAGCTAGACCTAGTAAACTGCAACCTCTACACACTGAGCTGTTTAATCAATTCTGCATTGACTTCACTAGTCAAAACATTTATTTTAAATGTCATTTATGTTTAAATTGATTCATTTTATTTGATTCCTTTCTGAACTGATCCTGAGTCTTTAAAGATACGAGTTGTTTATAAATATTTATTTAATAACTGGGATAATTAACTTGTAGAGTTTTTCATCTGTTGCATTAGGAGGTTTTAGGCTTTCTTTTGCTGTTCATTGATGACTTCTAAGTTTACCATCCAAAAGCAAATGGAAATGTTTTGTTTAAGAGTCTAGACATTCTCACGGGAATCCTTTTGAATAACAGTGATCTTAAAGAAATTTTTAGTCAAACGGTGCTGAAAAATCTGTGAAACATTTAGGAGGGGTCAACACAAGTCAAGGCTTTCTGAGGAGTTCAGCGACCACCATGCTCAGACTAATTACCATGAAGCAGCCCCAGCACCAAAACTGTACCCATTGCCAAGCAATGTGTGTTTCCCTGTACAAATATCAGTGTCTGGATGGAAACACAGAGCCAGCCATGCACTGCAGCTCCTCCCCTGCCACAGAGCAGGTGAGGAGGAGGAGTCCAGCCCTGTGATCCCATCTGCTAAATCCATCACTACTGGTGCTGAGAGATGGCAAAAGCCAAGTTTTAACAGCATCTGCCTGGGACAGCTGAGTTTGGGGTCTGGTGCCAGGAATTTAATGGAACCAAAACAAATGCTCATCCAGCTTGTGTCATGATCTAAGTACAGCCGCACAAAAGTGCATTTGTGTTCCAGCTACTCCCACATGCAGCATTAGCAGGTGATGAGGCTGAAATCTGTCAGCACAAAACCAGAATGTGTTTGACACTTGATGGTAGTTTAGCCATAACAGAAGTCCTAGAAGCTGCCATGATTTCTTGTGGTATGTATTCAGATAAAATACACCAAATTTCCTTTTCAAATATAACCACAACCTCATTTCAATTAAAAGCTAATAAAGTTTCTTTGAGATTAAAAAGACAGCTAGTCTTCTGAGAAATATGAAAACTGCAAGGGGAAAAAATTGTAAGCTGCATGTAAGAGAGTTGCAGTTGTGATGTTGAGGTTAGATTGAAACCAGCTTTAAAATAAGATTCTTGAGACTCACACACATCCTCCATCTCGGGCATGGTCTTTTGAACTAAGTCTGCTCGATGGAATTTCCAGCCTGAATGTCACAATTCTGTGAGCCCCAGAACTGGGTTTCAGTTTCCAGTTAACAGCTATTCTCTTGACAGCAGAAGGGAATGAGCTGATCTCTACTTTAGAACTTCCGATCTTTACAACTGGGAGACCTCTTGCTCCCCTGAGAAGCTGCAGAGCTCCTGCTCTTTGTGCTGTCAGTGAAGGCAGGCAGGTGTAGAGCCATGCTCTGCTTCTGCCTGGATTTCTCTGTTCTCCATGAGTGAGCCTAAAGCAGAGAGTTTAGGTTGTGATTCTACAAAATTAGGTAAATAGGATATATTTAGGGTTGTTTGTTTGTTTGTTTGTTTGTTTGTTCCAAAGTGAACAAACTGGAACAACGGTGGCAATATCACCCAAAACTTCTGCACTTCTTTTGTGCAGAAAAAACCCACCCAAAAAACATTCATTATAACCAGACAGAAAGGAGCCTTTTTTCAACTCTCTTATAACTCACGAAAACATCGACAGTGTGTGAAAAGGTTGGAGTAGATATTGACTTGGTCTACTACAGTTTGTTTGCTAAAAACCTCCTCCAGCAATCAATGTCTGTGCTCTCTGGAAGTGCAGTGTCAATTCTGACCTTCAATCATGGACCAACCAGTCTTGATTTTTATCAGGAAACAAAGAAACAAATGGATTCATTTCTTATCTGGTAGAAATTTTCTCTTTGACATGAGAATATATTAGGCTAACGCAAGGTTTGGTAGCTGCAGCACTTCATCATTTTTTGTTTGGGAAATAGCAGAAGAGAAGGTAAAGTTGCATTATTACATGGCAGAAATTATTACATGGCAGAAATTATTACATGGCTGTCATTCAGATGTGACAGGCTTCAGCCTGTGCCAGCTTTTTTCACCTTCTCAAGCCAGATTTTCCCAGTGTCTGCAGCCTATTTAATATATTAGTGATGAAGTAAATATTGCTGCTGAAGCAATCACCCAACCATAGGAGCATCTGCATGAAAAATTCATGTGCCTACACAAGTGCATGACAATCTCTAATAGGAATCCATATCCCTAATGCTGGAATCAGGTGCATTGCTAACAAGCTGCAGGTGGAGACATGAAGAAATTAATTACAAGGCCCTTGATAATTGTTCAGACTTCATCTTAAATACTCTGGTGAATCTGTCATTTTTTGGTAATTTACTTTTTGTTGGATCCACTGCTCATAATAAAGAGCCTCATCTCTTATCTCCCTCCAAGGCATGTGATGAACACAAAAGCTGTCCATGAAGAGAAGGAAAATGAAACACTGAAAATGAAAATGCATATTGAGGTTAGGAGATAAAAGCTGTGAGAAGGAAAAAAAAAAAAAAAAAAAAAAAAAAAAAAGGCACACAGTTGTGATAGGGAGGGAAGAAGCAGAAATCTAATTTTGGGGGGTGGAAACCTGCCAGAAATGATGTGGTGGGACACACATATCACACTAGAGATGTTACCCTGTGCAAAGACTCGGTTCCACTAAGTTTAAGAAGGAGAGCAAGTAAAAAAATATTCAAGCTCCACCACAACGCAAAGCTGAGTAGATTTTATGGTAACCTAAAATCAAATCCCAGCTCTGAAATGTTTCGGGTTTTTTTATTCTCATACCACAACAAAAGATTGCAATTTTACCTCCTGTGGGACAGATGAGAGATGTATTGCCAGATCCAACCAGTGAAATAGTTGCAGATCTTACATATTCTCCTTGGTCCCAACCTGATGGTTGTATGCCTGGCTGCCTCTCTGCAGGGAAGTCTGATGATCCCGTTTCCTTGAAGAATATGAAAGCCTGGATGGGCACAGAGCACACCACGCTGCAGAGCACAGAGGTGTGGAGAGGTGCCCTGCTGGTTTAAAGGAGGCAATGTCTGCCACTGCTCCCTGCTCATCCTGGCTCAGCACAGCCTGAGGGACAGCAAATCCTCCCCTGAGCTGCGTGTCCAAGCGCAGCAGGCAGAGGCTGCTTCTCCCCAAATGCCCTGTCACCTCCAGCTGATTTAGATTTGTGTGCCCCCTTTCCTGAAGCATCCCAGAGCCTCCACGGCTGTGCTCGGGTGCCTCTGCTTTGGGATCCAGCTGCTGGGAAAGCACAAGTTTCCTGCACATGCCACATGCACAGGGATGCTGTTTCCTCCATTTGCTTGGGATTAGCCAGGATTTGTCTCCTACCAGAACTGAGATTCATCTCAGCAAATCTGTGTGTCTAGCATCTCGTTTTGGTGCTTGCCTGGCTTCCCTCTGTGTTTAAGAGAGGGCTATTCAGGACATGATTCAGCTCACCTATCTTGGATATTATTTGGGATTCATGTGATTAATCAATCTCTGCTGGTGCTCATCTCAATTAACTGGTGCTTGATGGCTAGCATAACCTAACCATGCAGCCAGGAGATACCAAAATTCAGCTGGGGTATTTCATATGTATGTGACAAAATATTCCTGTTGTTCAGCTCCGTGAAACTATGCTCAAGTCAATACAGCTTAGGATTTCAGACAAGAACAGCAGCTCGTGGGGTTTTTGAGTTTTCACTCTGCTGACGTGTTCCTCTCTTCTCACATTCTCCTGTCAACAAGCTTTGACTCTATGGCACACTTAAAAAAACAAAACAAAACAAAAAAAAACAAAATAAAAAGAAAAAAAAAAACAAACAAAAACCCTTCAACATAATTTACCTGGACAAAGGTAGACAGATAGAACCAAGTTTTCTGCCCCTCTTGATATGAAGAAAGAGGGAGTCCTCTTGTCCCATCCAAACGTTTGCAAACCACTGCATTGAACTAATCCATGTTGCCACAATTTCCTTGTTGTCTGATGAACCTTTATATCCATAATTTTCTGTAAGCTGCCCTCAACTGTAGTGTCTCATTTGGTACAAAGCCCTGAGGAGAAGCAGAGTTGCTGAGCTACAGCCTCTTGCACCAGCCAGCAGCTTCACCTGGGAACTTTTGCTCTTAAACACACTGGAAATGCCCATGGAAATCTCCCCAAATGCTACTTTCTACAACTACCTTGAAAGTTTCTGTCTATTTGAGTTACAGAAAACAGATTTAACATCCAGTATATGATTTTGTTTGTTTTCTGGTGGTTCTTTTTTTCCATGGTCATTTGGTTGTAGGGCCAATAAAAATATATTTCACCTCAAAAGGTGTGACTGCAAAAACACTGTTGCAAGTTCCTCTAAGTCAATATTCCATAAAGCTCTTTGTAAAATGCATTATGAACACTGTCAGAGAAGAAAGTGGGCAACTGCTTTCTTTATTATTTATATATTAAATTTTACTATCTGATGACCATGTGAAGTCTCTGGGGATTACTGCAATAAAACACTTTTATTTTACTTTGCCACAGTTAGTATTGGATTCAGTTTATGAACTGATATTACCTGCTTCAGATACAATTGAGAGAATGCATACAGAGGAAAAATATGTTTTTGCAAGGAAGATATTAGATAAATATTGTATCTTTGTCTTTGTAATCTGGTTTCCATAGCAACTTGAAGTTGCACTATCATTTGATCAGCTCTTGACTGGAAAGCAAAACATTACTTTAGTCCAGAAAAAAAAAAATAAAAAGAGTTATTACCCTCTTCAGTAAAAAAGTATCATGGTATCCTTGGTAGCACCACCATCAAAACCAGAGAGCATGCACTTATGCTGAAAAATCAGCATGGATCCTGAGGTTTTGAAATATGTAAAAGGGGACAGAAGGTGGAGAAGGACTAGCAAAAAGACCTTTTATAGAAAAGTGATACTGGATTGAGGTGCCAGAGCCACCTGGCAGAAGCACAGTGGATCTGTGTCCTAAGGAGCTGTAAAAGACTCCACGAGGGATGGTACAGAAATCAGATGTGCCCTGTGCAAGGGACAGCTTCCATTTCTAGTTTTCAGCTGGAATAATTGCTGCCTTTTTTAACTGAAAGCTTTTGGGTCAGGTTTATTGAAAATGAAGCTGCGTATTCACATGTCTCAGTTTCCTATATACTGAGGGAATGGAGTTCTTTCATATGTAAATCTGATTTCAAGAAAGATATAAAACCCAATGAATATAGAGTTAAAATGGATTGAAAAATACTCTTTTCTCCACTTAGTGCTTATCCATTTTTTGATCAAGTCTTCAGAGTCAGATTAACAGATTAATTTGATAAAAAGGACTGTGTCAGAAAAAAATCAGAAAAACCTTTTCCTTAGGAAGCTCTCTGCTGAGAGAAGTGCCAAAATACTCCTTCAGAGTGGAACTATTTGATAATGTGCAAACTTTTGCAGTGAAAAGAACACTTTAAATTCAGAAAGCAGTTTCTACTCCAATGGGGTAATTGTGTAGAACATTTTGTAAGTGTGTTTCTAGTTTTCCAGCCTGTGTTACTTGAAGCTCACCAGTCCTACAACTTTCAGGAATATTTAAAATCAAACTGGACAGAAAATGCCTAATCTCAATCTTTCAAAGATGCCAGGCAATGAACTTGATTTTATGGCATCACAAATTATCACTAGACATGATCATAACTTCATTTATACTTCACGGTCCTCTGCCAATGAAGGAAAATTCCTGGCAAATCAGTATTGCACTTGCTTATTCTCTTTCTCTTTTTGTCCATCTCGTTTTCTCCTAAATGCTGACAAGGCCCAATTCATGGAACAGATAATGTTGAAACTTTGCTAAATGCATGACAGTTGTAATGGTTATTTACAACGTTTTACTTCTGAATTCAGATGAGCAGTTCTGGAGCTAATCTCTGTTATTTTGCATTCATCATGAGCTGATGCTTCCTAGGTATTCAATCAGGATGTGATTTACATTCACAATGATTTTCTATAAATGTTGAACTTCTGTGACTGACACTGGAATACTTTCTCTGAACCTGAAAATAGACAATTCATGCTTTTAAACAGTGAATGGAAATTTAAAGTCAACAGCAACCATTAAAAATATAATTTCCCCTATTTACAGAGAAGAATATCTGCAAGTATATGAAATTTGGCTTGATTGTGCTATTGCACGCAGCAGCAAGGAAGGGGCTCTTGTGTACTTACAGAGCAAGTATCAGATATTCAGACCTTAACTTCCCTCCCAAGCAGGCCAGTTCAGTGTCTGATTTATTTCCTCCTTTCCCTTCTCCATGTCCTCCCCACCCTGCTATGCAAACCTAATGCATTTTTCTCTTGATACAAAGGAATTAACCCTGGCCATAGAAGAAGACAAGAACATGCTGCATAAAAAATCAGCCAATACCTACAGTGTTTCTTTCACAGCAAATCTTTCTTTCTTTCTTTAGATGTGGCAAGAACCACACTCTTTTAACCAAAACAGCTTTCTTTACTCTCCTTCCATCAGCTTCTGACAAGCACTGAAACTGCTGAATGCACCACAAGCAACTCTTTAGAATATTAGCTCTTACCCTGGTCATTTCTTATCAGAGAAGAAATATTTCTTAACCAAAGGGATATCAAACCTAATGGCACCACTTGCAGTCACCATGTAGGTCTTGCAGCCAGAGTTTAAGTATTAATGGGCATCTCCACACAGCCAAAAATCTCCTGTGTGTGCTGAGTAAACAAAGCTGATAACAATCATCCTTAGCATTCCAGCGAGATAACACTGTCACTCAGACTCTAATAAATGGGTTAAAGCAATACTTTCTGTCAGTTTATAGGACCTGGAGTCATTAAGAATAAATTAGTTTTTTAATTAAAGATTTTTTTTTTATTACCTAATGAATGAATTTAAAATGTAAACTGCTGATTGGAAAAGGAAAATGGACGTCAGCCAAGACTGTGAATTCCAGGGTACGAGGAAAAAATTGATGAGACCCAGCCACACACTGCATTGACCTTCTCCAATTTGAGCAGGTAGTTAGCATGTTTGAAGAGAATGGTACATTAACATAATCTGAATTATCATTATTAAAATGCTGCTTCAGGTGTAATTAGTATTTTATTGTCGTCACTGTTATGACTTAATTTCTGTCCCAGACAGATTTCATCTAGTGTTACTTGTCTCCTGTCTTCAGGAACTGTGAGTTCAGTAACAACTAGCAGTAAAAGCTGTCACAGTTGTCTCACAAATTAATAGATCTTTGAGTCAGATGGGGCTCTCCCAGGAATTTATTTCCCAGTCCAATTTGCCTGCACTGCCCTGTGATTCTGTAGCCCTGAGCAAACCTGTGCTGACTGCTGCTCTAAGGTTCCCTTTCCCCAGTGTCACTCAGGTGCTCCTGTCTTTAGAAGCAGAGAAATCCTGAGGTGAAACTGCTCTGCTGGTGCTCAGCCCCACCAGCCTCCAGCTCCCTGCAGCCCTCAGTCACCTGCAGCAAGGAGCATTTCCCTCCCATAGAGTGAACCTGTTCTTACAGCTTGGCTTTGTTTGCTGTTTGATTTTCATCACGTCGCTCTTACACACCCCATCTCTGGTGGTGCATTTTAGTTGCACCCTCTTGCCCCAAGTCTTCACCCTGGGAGTCTCTCGAGGTCAGAGATTCTCACACCAAATTGTGTGAGAGGCTCATCCTGACACTCCTCGTGTGCTGGACCAAGCAGGGCTTAATATCCTGAGCTTCTGCCTTTGTGTTTTGACTGATAATTAAAGCCACCACTTTCCTGGGGATTTATTTTTGGCTTTGTTTTTCTGCCAAGCCTTCCCAGAGCTGTGCTTGTGCAAACCCACAGGAGCCACCACTGGGCACCCGCCCAGGGCACCACTTAAATTGGTAGATCCATTTTCTAGGCTTTTCTTTATCATGCCTAAAAATCCCAGCGCATCCCTTTTAGAAAACCATCCTATTCTCACATAAAAAATCACCATACTCAGAGGCAAACTGTTACCCTGGTGAATTACATCTTCCATTTAACTTTTGCCCATATTTTTAATATGTACCTGTTTAGCTTTTACTTCCAGTAACTTGATGTAATGATTGGTTTATTCTGTTTTATGTGTTGGGTGTTTTTGCTAGATAAAAAAATCACTTTGCCTGATGGAGCCAGTGATAGGCTGTGAATTGATCACCTCTTTATCTTCTCTCATATAAATATTTATATTTCATGAACTAGAAGGAAGAGAAAGAAAAAGTAAACAGTGTGTGCATATATATACACACACATACATATACACACATTCAATTTTTGCTGATTTTTTTTCAAAATTCTGTCCTTCTTTCCATTTCCAGGTGGGTTTTTCTTTATTCTTTAAAATCGTTTAACCAGTAGGATTTACCAAGCCCAGTATGATAAAAGCTGAATGACACTTCTTGTTGTTCCTAACATGTTTTTATTTGTTTATGATTTGCTGAGGCATTTCAAACAAGATGTTACTTGATTGTCTTCTCTGAACTCTAGAGGATGGGTTCATCCTACTGAGGTTATAGGTTGTGATGTGCAATCATTAAGAATTCATGAAGGTTTCTAATAATCATTTTTAGGTTGCTGTCTCAGAACCCTTCTGAAACTTTCACCTTTCTAAATTTTTCCAAGTTCCTTCTCTACCTCAGACTTTTCTTCTTAAAATTTTTGAGCAAACAGAAAATTATTGCTTTATCCTTAAGTGCGAAGAAGTGAAAGAAGGAGATCTCTCCGTTGAAAAGCAAAGTGCCTAGAACTTGTTGAAGAGCCCTGTATGCTTAACATTTGGGGATTAAAAACCAGTTTTTCAGAGAGAAAATTTACAAGCTTCCTTCTTCCAGAATAGACTGAATGATATTTGAGGCACTAGAACTTACAAAACGCCAAAGTAAAACTTTTCCATTGCTTCTTCTGGGTTTCTCCATATTTTTGATATCTCTCTGGCTATGAGCACTTTTAAATCAATCTGAGATCTCCTTTTTTTCTTTCTTTCTTTTAAGTCTTATTAAATTGCACAGAGAAACACCATATTTGAGCTGTTGACTGTTAAAAGTCAGCTGTCATGTTGAGTAGCTGACTGCTTTAAAAGGTCAGGATTTTAAAACCAGAACTTGTCTCTCTGGTGTTGCCATGTGGTGAGACCAGATGAGAGTAACAGCATTCAATGCAAAAGGAGACATTCACAGGTTTGGGTGGGTTTTGGTTTGGTTTGGGTTTTTTTGTTTGTTTGTTTTGTTTTGTTTTTTGTCTGATTGATTGGTTGGTTGATTGGGTTTTCTTATGTGGCTTTTCATCCTTTCAGCTTTTAGCTCTGGAAGCTCCTTCACAGGATAATTCCTAATCCAGAGGAGCTTTGTGCTCTGCCTGGACTCAACAACCTGATCTAGTGAAAGGTGCTCCTGCTCATGGCAAGGGGTTGGATCTGGGTGATCTTTAAAGTTCCTTCCCACCTATCCTGTGATTCTGTGATTCTACAACTCCAGAGGAAGCACCAGAGAGGGTACACAGGAAAAACACTGGATCAGAGCAAGGTCTGCACATCCCAAAACCCTGTTTCCATCAGTGACCTGTAGTTAATTCCTAGAGAAAAGCTAATTACCGGGGCTGTGCCTAAAATTATTTGCCAAAAACCCTCTTAGCTTCCATCAGCCCTCTCCATAGACACCTTGAGCAATTTGTGTTGTTCTTTATACTGTTAACCACAAAACTACTTTTTTTTTTTTTTTTATTTTACAATTGTCCCTTAAGTATCTTACTTACATTAAATTGTCCCAGCATCTCTAGAATCCTGGACACTATTACTGTGCACAGAGATTTCTACATCTTAGTCACAGATTATGTGAAGAAGCAGCCTTCCTCCACTTCAGCTGAGTACTCTTAACTCTCCCCTTTCTCTTAACATTCATCCCAGGTTCCCAAATTCCTGCACAGGAGTTTATGGAGTGGCTGCAGAAGCCTGTGCTAACAGCCCATGGCTCTCAGGCCACAGCAGCTCCAGTTAATGCCTCTCCCTGCAGAAGCCAGAGTTGGACCTTTAAAACCAACAGCCCAATCCAACCCTGACTAACAAGACCAGCCAGGAGCTGGAGGCGTCAGCCAGAAGTACAAAGGTGCCTTTGGACCTGGTCCCTGTCCTTCACTGTCATCCCTGGGTTCGGCATGACCAGCTAAACCTTAGTCCCTTCCTAGGCAAGACTCTCCATAAAAGTCACACATCATTAAAATTTGTGTTTTTCTTGTGACCCGCTGCAACCTCAATTTTGCAATAGTCAGAGCAACCTGTGGGATATCTTTTCTCTTTCTGTATAATTGTGGGAGATACTGAATATCCCTATTATATTTTATATAAACTGAGACATAGTAATCAAAGTTTCATGCAATTTTGGGTGTCTTTTTTTTATTTTTACCTTTTCTGGGAGGAGCATTAACTTGTCTATTTTTATGTGACTGTATTTCTAATTTATAGCAGAATCTCCTAGAGGTTGGAAAATGTACTTTCTTATAGAAGTCTTATAAATCAAAACATTAATAAATAAACATTGCATATACTAGGCAAGCAGCAAGTCTGCAAATCATTTTTTTTTGTAAGTGCACAGTAAACCTTACCTTGACAAGGTTGTACAGGTGAAGTGTCACAGAGATTTATAGAAAATAAAGTATGCTGGGATATGCAGAATTTTAGATTGAAGTTTCCATGTCCCAGTGCCCTCAGCAGTCACTTTTGCAGGGTCCTCTCATGGAATAAGGCAAACTGCACCCTCATCTTCCCAAGGAGGAGTGGAGGATCAGATCAGGAGTGGTTTTTATCCCTATTGGTGTCAGTGAAGCTGCACCTGAAATACAGGTCTGGTTTTGGGCTGATCACTTCAAAAGGGATGTGGAGGGAGAGGTTTGAGCAGCTGGTGAGGGAGCTTGGGGTTGTGACCTACCTGGAGAGATGGGGGAGTGGGTTCCTGTCCTCTGGTGGAGGAGATACAAGGAGGTGATCTAAAGTCAACCTGAGCTACTGGAAGGGTATTGCAAAGAGAAAAAAAACCCCTATTTTCCCCATTACTAGCAATGGCAGCGGCCCCAGGCTAAATCTTGGGAGGTCCAGCTTGGCTGTTGGGCAAAGCCTTCCTACCAAGTGGGTGTTGCAGCACTGAACAGGTTCCCCAGAGAGGCTTTTGACTTCACTCTTGGAGATTTCTGGACTGAGTCAGGCAAAAGCAAGGCTGACCTGATCTGCTGATGGCGCTGGTCCTGCCTCAAGCAGGAGCCTGGACTGAGTGAGCTCTGGAAGTCTCTTCCAGACAGATCTCTGTGAATCCATGAGGAAATCCATGATTTCCTAACTGAGGCTGTTGCATGGTCATGTACCTACAGTGAATTTAGCATGACTTTAGTACTTTCTCACAGGGCTTTGCTGTAAAGCACAAAAGCAGCAGGTAGTGAGATACCAGTGCAAAGGTTTTTTTTGTCACACTCTGCTTTTGTGGAGGTATCAGCTGTAAAAACATCCTTTTCTCTGTCTCCAGATTCAGGCCATTCCTACCTGCCCCTACACAGCTTCTTTAAGTTCTTTGGAATTTGCCTCATAGGATGAAGACACTTCCACAAGCAAATAATATTCAGTGCTCTCCTTTGGGGGATATAATAGTTATTGCTCACACTTACTTTACAAACAGCTGAGTGAAGAGCCACATAAAATCCAGACAATTTACAAGGCAAAAGAAATAGGATTTGCAGGTGCAGTCTAATTCACTGATGGAAAACAAAATATCACGTTGGAATAACTTGTTTCTGAGCAGGAAAAGGGAAGTTAGGAAACATGAGTCCTGGTGCTCTGCAGCTTGGGTGTTTCTCTGTTCCTCCATCATGGAGCACAGGGGCTGCAGTTTATGCTTTAATTGATGGAGCAGGAGACAAATCACAACAACCTGATCTGTTTTGATGAGGCAGTGGATAACTAATGACTAATGAAACTAAAGATATGGGAGAAAATCCTGCAATGAAAAAAGCAATAAAACATCGTCTGAAAGCTTTTAAGTTTTTCTCACTCTTAGCTGCAATTTGGTGTCACTGAGACCCCCATCCTAAAATCACAACTACAGTTGACAGAAAAGCTCCTTTAATGACATTTATTTAATCAATTATATATTTATATAATAATATATATTATATTTATATATTTATTTATAGGTAAAACATATAAATATTTATATATTTATATAAATTATATGTTATATATGTTATATATTATATATATATAACATATATATTATATAATATATGTTATATATTATTGATATGATATGAATATACAAATATATGTTTATTTAATTAGTTATTATTATCCCCAGACCTGTGTCTTAAACCAGCAGTATTTAGGAGGCCTCTGTGGGGCACAGTTTCAAACTTTAATAAATTAATCAGGCAAGAACCTCTGGGTATGGCAGCCATATTTATCAAGGACTTGTTTAATCAGTCCACCAACTCCTCTGGCCAGAAAAGCTGAACTGAATGGACAAATTCCAGGTAATATGAAACTGCCTAAGTTAATACAAAAACTAAGATGTTCCATCTGCATCCTACATGTTTTATTCTTCTATTAAAAGAAAAAAAAAATCTACCAGGGCATCTGCTCATCTTTGTACTATACTCTTAGGGCTATGAAACACAGAATCCAGGTGAATTAAATACAGTGGAGAAGAACATTTAATTTTATTAAGTAAAACTACCTACGAGACTCTTTTTCTATGTCTCTCTCTCTTTTTAAATTTTCCTCTAGATCCACACTGTTTGGGTAACTCTAAAAAGAGGCATTGACAAATTGCTGGGATAAAAGTGCATGCATAGGTAAATTCAAGTCTCTATATGTTAGGAAAGTAAGATACTTAATTTACCTTTAAAGTAGGATAATATCCATCAATTCTAGCTGAATGAAAACAATGCAGACAATGTTTTCAGCAGATCTGCATATCTGTACAGACATGTATATAAAATTAGGAAGGTTTCCATCATTGTTGATTTTTTTTAAGAGGTCATTTTTCCATCTTTCTTTCAGCTGAGAGGCAAAAAGAAAATAATGGAATGACCAGCACAAGACTATATTACCCCAAAATCTGTACTGGTGGACAGAACTAGTTCTCATGAGGGGAGCTTACAGATATACAATAATAAAGGCAGGGTGGAATTCCAAGTTTGCAGCAATTAAACCAGCTCCTTAGTCACTAGACAATCAATTTATTCACAAGATGGACTGGCTTCCTGCAGACTTAGTGCAGCCTTCAGGCTGAGCTCAAATTAAGGTGCTTAGTCCAAAAAATGCCTGTTGAGTCCTTTAATCTAGAGAGGCAGAGCTGGTTGATCTTAATTTATTTCAGATGTGTGTAGGTGTCTCCTGCTGACCCATTGGCCTGGACTGACACTGCACAAGGCGAGAGTCCACATGGAACACTTTTCAGTTCAATGAGTTTAATTCCAGGTACCTAAACTTGGGCCAGTCCCCAGATCTGGCTGGTGACGGGCTGGTGGTGGTGTGAGACATGATTCTTTTATTTCTTCTCATGAAGACCAAGATGAGGCATTTCAGCAGCTTTCCCAACTGAAGAAAACTTTCATCAGACAAAGGAGCTTCAAAATGTTCCTGCTTCCCATAAATTATAAGTAATTGTGGATTAAAAATATTTTTGGATCAAAGATTTTTGTATTTTTTTCTGAACCACTTGATGCATCTCTCTGGTGCTGTACTGTAATGGAGTGAAATGAGCACTTCTGGAAAGAACCAAACAAAGCTGATGATGATTTGCAGCAGTAATTTAACAACCCTGTCTTCACTTTTGAGATTCTTCTGTTCCCTGATGAAAATCAACAAAATGACCTTTTCCTACCATCAACCAATCTGAATTGCTACATTTCTTTTTGCTGCAAATGTTTTCATCTCTCTGCATAGTGCTGACATTGTTTGCTGAGGATAAACCAGTTCTTTCTAGATACAAAAGTGTCTTGCATTAAAAAACTTATGGATTATGTAGGATCAGAACTTTATTATATTGCCTACTTGCAGTGCAATAAAGATGCTGAAATAAAGCCATGCTGAACAGCATAAACAATTTCAACAATTTTAATAAGACCAGCTAAATATGTCAGTGTGCTATAAATATACACTTAGCATTTAACAAGATGGTAATCAGGAACAATTATTGAATGAGAAACAGAACGGGATTTATTTATTTTGAACTGATAGTCTCCCTACAGTAGGTAGTGTAAAAGGCTTATAGATTTTTTTTTTCAGTTCTGTGTTTCCTACTCACAAAACAAATTCCTTCTACCACCTTCAAAACAGTCTTTTAGCGTGAAGTTGCAATTCTGCCTCACCATCCATTAAGTTCTGCTCTCTGATTTAAACAGAGTACTAAGGTATATTAATAAACAATATAAAATGTATGAAAGCTTATTTA
Source organism: Cinclus cinclus (assembly GCF_963662255.1). Taxonomy (NCBI): domain Eukaryota; kingdom Metazoa; phylum Chordata; class Aves; order Passeriformes; family Cinclidae; genus Cinclus; species Cinclus cinclus. Next base: position 4,784,908 of record NC_085050.1, read on the forward strand.
AAAAAAAAAACAACTTATAAAGCTTGTAAAAAACTAATATCAGTTTCTCTCTCACTTCCACAGGTGATCATCAATGGATCAGTCACTCAGAATGGACTCAAATTTGCTGTGGAAGAAAACCTGCCTCATCTCTTCTTGCTGCCTTTATTTCTTTTTTCTTCCCCAAGTCATTTTTCTGGTAGCCCTAGGATAAACTCAGAGCCCAGCTACCCTACAGCAGAGTGGTGCTACTGGAACTGCAGAGAGGTGTTACTGGAATTTTTAATGCCGTGAAAAATGCTCATGGCAGTGCCAAGAATTGCAGTGATGCTGATCTTTTCCTACAAGGGGTCAGTGAGGTTTCAGAGAGGGTTGGGTCTGGGGAAATGTTCTCTGCTCTCACCATTTTCCAGTTCCCCAGCTGGTTTGGTCCTTCCACGGGGACTTCACTGCCCTGGTAAAAGCTGTATCAGAAGGCAGCACCGAGGTTGCCGTTTCCTCTCCTCTCCCGTGGCCTGCACAGATTTAATCTCAGGGACACATCCTCTCACAGCCGCAGCAGGGTTTCGCCTCTGTGAGTGGCTGTGGATGGAGAGCAGAGCTCCTGGCTGTGGGAAGGGGAAGGTGCATGGCCCAGTTCATCTGAGCTGGAGCTGAGATGACGAGAGCCCCACGGAGAGATGGCAAAGGAGCCGTGCTGGAAATCGGGGCACGGTGCTGCAGGCGCAGTGTCAGACTGCAGTGTCCTTGTGCATCTCCTGCTTGTCACCTTGAGCTCTGTGTCACACTGGCTGCTGACTGTCCCACAGCTGGCTAACGGGGCTTTGGGTGACAGGATGAGCAAGCTCTGGACAGCTCTGACAACACCAGCTTGGTGTCCCTTTATTGAAATGAGCCTTCCCTTTGTTAGTGGGGATGTGATGGACTGCTGAGAGCAGGACTATGCAAGGCAAGTCTTTCCTGTCTGAGAGGCGCCCAGCATGTCCCCAGATGAGTCACAGAAGTAATACTTTGTGTTAGTAATACTTCACATTTAGTATGAACACATACTTTTAGTGTTCAGTAATACTTCACGTCCACACAGGCTCCTCGTCTTCCTTAGAGCAGATTTGGCTTCCATGTCTGCAAACTCTGATATGATTAAGTTAAAGAAAGCTTTGTAAACACTAGGGAGCAGTTCCAGGTCATTCAGACTCAGCCACCTCATGAATCTCATGTTTTGCTCCTCCAGAGAAGTCAGACTATTTATTTCATCAGTCACTTATGTGCTGCACTGGCTTGGTCTCACATTTTCTGTTTCAGCCATCTAAATATCCCTTTCCTACAGCTAGTAATGAAAGACTGTGAAGGTTTTGTGTTATCCAGTTATTCAGCAGTCTTGTCACTCTCCTGATGTCTCCCTTGCCTGAATGAAGGTAGTCCTTGCTGAAAGAGATGGGATTGTTTACTGTGGTCTGCAGTTAATTGAGTGGCTCTGCTCTCCACTCTGCCTGGGAAAAAAAAAAAAAAAAAAAAAAAAACCCAACAACAACAACAACAAAAAAAACCACGACATTTCACTTTGCTCTCCCAGAATCCAATCACAGAGAATTTCAGGCAGGAGGGAGGTGGACAAGTAGGAAAATGTGACCCTGAACAAACAATTTCCAAGGGTAGAAATTCTTCCCTTCTGCCTCATTAAACCTCACCCATGATTTGCCTCCCTTAAATACAAGATTTCAGAATTGCCATTTGAGAACAGAGCAATGGCCCATCCAATGCATCCTCATAATCTGGCCCACAGAGAATGCTTCAAGAAGGAAAGTAAAACCCCATCATACACCTAATTGGACAATAACACACCACAGGGGGAGATTTCTGACTGACTTCAGCTGCTGATCAGGCCATTATCTGAAATATGAGAATGGACACCCCTTGTAATTTCTCATTGCAGCCACTGTGTTACTGCAGCTGCTGTTCCTCGCCGTGGAAATAATTGCTATTGCTTTCAGTTGGACAATACAGATTTCCTCTTAAGCACTCATGCTTTAAAAAGAGCCACCTCGTGTCACATTAGGTTTCTCTCCTGGATCCTCTTATGCTGCTCTGCTGGTGTGTTTTGTTAGCATCTGAAATCTATCCGAGGGGTTAAATTTGTGCCACTGATGCTCCAGGTTGTTTTTTGCCTTCTGAATTCTTACAAAAAGCAGAAAAAAAACTACCCTTGATTAAATAAAAAGGAGAGTAAAAGCAAAAGAAACAGATAAATTAAAGCAAATCTAAAGAAATGTAAAACCAGTCACATATGCTGCTAAAAGAAAAGATAAATACTGGTATAGTATATGGTCAAACATTTGTGGGCTTTTGATGTGACTTCCGACTAAATTCTTGCAAGTGCATTCTTCTGCAGATATCAGACATCAGTGATGTTGCAACAACTAATCAGAAGAATTTAATACATGTCATATACAAATAAAGAGCCCTTCTGTGACATCATCCCCATCTTGAATCCAGCAGCTGTGAAAATGAGCATTAGCTCTCATATAATGTTTTTGACCTTTCAGTGGTTTCCCTCACAGACATTGTTTAAGCTTTCCAGTGCCGTGAACAAACTGTGGTGATGGAAAACCGTGCAAACAGCTGAAGCAGATCTGTCTGAGGTTACACCAATTGCACAAAACCCACAATGCAGGACAGTGGCTGCAGCACAGGGACCCTGATTTGTCTTGCCCTTCAAGTGCCAAAGATCTGCCAACCTGTCCCTCACCTGAAAAGACAGCCTCAGTATTTTGGCAAAAACTGTGTCTGCATCTACAACTGTATTTGGATGTACAGGCAGGGAGAGGGCCTGCAATATTAATTCTGTGAAAACGTTTAGGGTATAAATGAAATTCTACCAGTTGAAACATTAATAGTATTTTGAACTCACTTTTTTTTCATGGTCCACAGCAGAAAAAGATCAAGGGGTAAGCTAAGCCTAAGACTTCAAAATTCTTTAACAGACTTTGCTAGCATGCCTAGGCATCAGGCATCAACATTTTATGCTTAATTCCAAAAATCCAATGTTTAAACACCAAAATAAACTAGAATTTTGGGCAATGGTTCTAACTGCATTCAGGAAAAGCGTGAACTCTTGCATTTATGTCTAGCAGCTTCTCCTGTATCATCCTCTCTGCAGTCCAGGGTTCAAGAATGAAAAACTCTTTCTAAAATGTGTCTGCTTAAAGGTTATACACTGAGTTTGAGGCTGAAATAAATGCCATCATGTTTTGGGAGTCTTCAAAAGCAATTATTTTCCCTTTGGGAAATAATTTTTAAACTACTTTTAACCTCTTCACTGCTTTATTGTCAACTAATTATAGAGTAACCTCTTGCCTTATCTTAGTGTACAAAATTACATGGAATCCACACACAAATATAATTTGCTGTAACCCAAGAGATCCTTTCTCCTTGCTGTATTTTTTTTTTTTTTCATGGAACTTCACACATTTTTTCAGCTTTAAATTAATCCAGATGGAGACTTGTCCCTCTGCAACCCCCTCTAGCAGCTTGACCTGGCTGGAGCAGACACAGCTCCCTGATGAGTGCCTGGGACAGGGTCCAGGTAGCACACAAGAGAGAGCTGCCAGCTGACACACCCCAAAGAAGGAGATTTTCCCCAATTTCAAGAGAATATGAGGCAAAACATGGTGTCAATAGTAGCAGAACACCTGGAGTTTCCTGCAATTCTCAATCCATTTTATTCAGGATGTGCTGGCAGAGACTCATGCAGAGCAGAGATCAATCAGCTCAGGAAAACCACTCTGCCCAGCTCTGACAAACCCACACTGCATTTTCGATTCACTGCTGGGATGCTGCTGCTGCTGCTCAGTCCCTAAACTAACCTGGGCTGTGAGTTCTGCATGGCCCTGGGGACAAGTGGCACTGCAGCAGTGGCATTCAAGTACTTAACCATTTTTTTGTCCAGAATAGAGTCGAGGCTATTGGAAGCAGTGCCTAAATTGTCTTGTCCCCCAAATTAGGTAAGAGTTTGGGGTTAGAATGACCTTGACCTCTGGTATTTATAAGTGTACCTTTGCATCATGCATTCAAATCAATTCACCAGGATTAAAGAATAATTCCACCCCTGGTATTTTCGATTTCTTCTCCATCCCATCAACTATCCATCAACACTTAGGCTCGAAGTCACCTTTTGTCATTTTTCCCTGCCCTAGAAGCTATATCAGGACCAAAAAGGCACGAAGGAAGTCATGGTGGGATGCAGTTACCTCCTATCAACACCAAACCCTCAGGAATGAGCATCATTTACACTCTCACTTTCTGCCGTCTTCTCTGCTAATGCAACTGCTCAGCTGGAGCTGCATCAGTAACTTGATGCCCCCAGAGAAAAAAAAAAAAAACAAAAACAAACAAACTAAATAAATAAATAAATGAAAAATAAAAAACCAGGGCACATGTCTCAGTGTCTGGTCAGGCAAGTGTGTCATTTCCGAGGTGTGAGAGCTGGAAGGGACAGCAGCAATAATCTGCTCTGACATCCTTTATTACAGAGAAAGATCAGGCAGACATCGCCCTTTACTTAGACATTGTTGCCCTGAGCAACTTCTGCTTGAGCTAGAACAGACTGCCAGAAATCGCTTCATTTTAAAAGCATGGCCAAAGCCTTTAAACCACAGTAGGAGTCTGCTGGTGGCAACTGGAGTTTGTGTAGTGGTGGCTGAGATTAACCGTGAGTACGTTGAGATTTGCATTTACATACGTCAGCATGCATTTGTATATTTTTCTGCCAAATACTAATCTTTCTTGAGGAGGATAGAAAATAATCCAAGCAGGCAAGTCTGCCTTCCCTTTTTGGAGCTCATAGAGGCTCCTGGGGGCTTGGTGAATCCAGCTCCCCACAGATTCCTTTGCTCTAAGTAACTTTCAAATAAAAGAATTCTTTTGGAATTACTGATCCATTTCACATAATAAAAGCAAAAGAAAACATTTTTAAAACTGCTATTCCTCAAAGAGAATTTTGTGGTGCAAGGGATTACTGTCTCAGTATAGCTGGTGAAATAAACATCTTGATATGATTTTTTTTCTTGTCTCAAATACCATTTTATACAATTTTTCAACTATTTTTACATATTAAAATAAATAACAGCAAAAAGGATCACATTTCCATTCTACAAGACTGGCTACAGACTAACTTTACATTTCAGACTGAATACGATACTGGTGGGATTATATTCAATGTCACTACAAAATGGCAAAGATATTTAGCTTGCATGCAGAATTTTGTCAACAAAAGCTCCTCAAAGCTATAAAGGTACTACATCACTCTTGATTTCAATGAGATTTGTCATCAAACTAATTTTTGGGCACTGAACATGAGCAATGCAGGAGTTCCCATTACTTCTAGTAGGATTTGTTCCTCTCAATTAGTTGTATTTAAAATAATTCCATCTCTCATCCTTCAGAAATGTGGCACATGTGACCTATTTGAATGCTGAGGAGCAAACAAATGTTTCAGTTTTTGGAGTACTGGATTTGAGACACCAGACCTGCAGCAGGACTGTGATGTTGCCTTGCAGATAATCCAAAATTCACCCTCCTGGCGCTGAATTTCTACTCCAGGGGCGTTTGTCACTGGGCAGTGGAAAGAAAAATGTTGATCTGCAACACCCTAATTACCTCCTGGCTGCTTTCACTCCCACCCTCAGCTGCTTCTCATAGCACAGGAAAATTCAGAATAACTGAGAATCCACTGACTCTTCATTTTTAGTGTATCTTTATGAACTTTAAAATATTTTTGAAAATTTTTGAAGGTCTTAAAGCAAGTTCTCATGCACTTTCCAGCTCCCTGTTATGCTGTTCCTCAACAAAAATGCCCCAGTTCACTGTGGCTTTCACTGATGTTTCTTTAGCTGAATTCTCCCAATTCTTTCACTTGCCCTTAGGCTCCTACCCTGCACTTAAATAGTAAAATTCCCATTTTACAGGGAAGGATCTGAATCACAGAAAAGTGTTAGGATGTTCTGAAAATCTGCACAAGGCAGGGGATACAGCTCCCTACTTCTGAGATCTAAGCAATGAGGCTGAATTAACCAACCCCAAAAGATGCAGAACTGATCTGGGCACTGAGAGAAAGCCAAAGCCTTTCTGACTGATGGGGAGACACAAAAGGATTTGTTTGGCCTGGCTTCAGAAACTGTCAGAGAGCCATTAATATCCTGGAGATCCCCTTAAAGGACATATCACCCCACATCAGCAACAGCAGATGGTTTTGAAAATGCATTCCTGGGCTGCAGAAAAGAAAGAAGTCAGGAAGAGGCTCCTGGTCCCATTAATACCATAATTAGTAGAAGAAGCTCCTACTGTACCCTTAGAATTATTTTCATTAACTTCACAATGTGCGAAGTTGGATATTGGAAGGGAGAATGCTGAGTTGCTTGGCTGACAAAAGGTCTGTCAATGGAAAAAAAAAATCATAAAAAGAATACAAAATTTTCCTAATACATGAAAATATTTGATCATGGTGACTTCATAGGATGAAGTCATGCTCAAATATTTAGACAATTGCACCAGTCTCTATATTTTTTTAATATGTAAAAGAAGTATATGACAAGACCATATAACTCTATCTAAAAGAATTTATGGATTTATGAAAATAATTGATACTGTCAGCATCACAGTTTCATGCTAATAGCTCGAATTTATAGTTGCCTCTATGGATATCTATTTATCAGCATTTTTTTGCAGAAACAAAATTAACCTGAAATACCTTTAGTGTTATAGTATGTCTTATAGTTATTTGTATTTCAGCCCACCATGATAACTCAGCCATTGCTTGCTGGATAGAAGCAGAGATTCCCCTGGTATTTGTGCACTCACTGCTGCCTTCCTGCTGCAGCAGAACTATTACAGCCATGCTTTATTTATTTAATTAGCAGCTCTTCATGGCCCTATGGCACTGGGCATTGCACACATGGACAGCAAACCACCCAAGAGGGCTTTCTAAACTAAAATCAATCATAAAATCTCACCCCTACCCTTTGCTTCTTCCTGACCTTTTTCCTTTTTTTTTTTTTTTAAATAAATGTGTCTTGGATTTCACAGAAACTGCTGAATACAGACATTTTATTGAACATTTTTTTAATGTTTCATCTGATATCTTCAACAAAATGTCAGAAGATGCCTGGTCAGCTTTTGTTGACACAATCTGTTGGGTGGGTGAGGCAGACTGAAGTGCTGGCTTGGTAGGAATGTTGGATTCTTAATTTGATTTTTGTATCCTTATGTCCATAATGAAAGGCTCTGGATTTGACTAGGTATTATCACTTGTCTGCAATGGGCTCATCTCCACACCACAGCATCTCAGCCTAGAGAGAAATCTGCAGCTCACTGAAGGCAGCATGCAATTTGCTGTCAAGAATGATGTAAGAAATAAACACAGTGTTTTTTAAAAACACTGGTATTTAATAATTAAAATATAATAATGTTTTCAGAGAAACATATGAAAATAACATAGATTCATAATGGCTATATGAGATGTATATATCTTTTTGGAATTTTTCTCAAGGGACTATCTTTAGCTCAACTTGGTCAAGCTGTGTACAGTATCTATTCTCCAGGTTGGAATAACACAGCACAAAGAATTTTAAGATTTATAGTGGAGTAAGACGAAGTACATCCTATGGAAATCAGCCTTCCATTTCCAAATGGCTTTTTTAAATAGGTGAAAAAGACAGGGGTATAACATCTGTGAAGAGTAGGAGAAACCAACACATGGCATCTGTGCGAGGATTTAATTCACACGTACCTGGATCCATTCCATGTGAAGAGACCCAAGGGACATCTGAAAGAGCCAGGTCCATGGGCAGGCACTCAGGCACCTGTGGCAGCTGGGCTGCTGCCAGGGAGGAGAGCAGCCAGCTGTAGGACAACAAAAACCTGCCTCAAGCAATGAGAGGGCACACCATGCTGCTGAGGAATCTGTTTCTCAGCTGGGACAGGTCTGCAGGTGCTGACTGAGCCAGGTAACACTTCGGAGTGGCAGGTTTGTGTCAGAGGAAAGCAATGTCACAGGTAGCAGCCCTGAATGGCCCTCCTGGTGTCAGCAGTTTTATCACAGAATTATAGAACGGTTTGGGTTGGAAGGACCTTAAACACCACCTAATTTCAGCTCCCCTGCCATGGACAGCAGCTAGGTCAGGGCCCCATCCAGCCTGGCCTTGGCTTAGTGCAAACACTGCTCAGCAGCATCAGAAAATCCGTGTGTTATCAACATTATTCTCACACTGAATCCAAGCCACTGCACGGTGCCAGCTGCTGGGAAGAGCAGGGAAGAGAATTGACTTTATCCCAGACAAAGCCAGGACAGGTCTGCCCTCAAACAAGGTATTCTGGAGAGCTCGTACATACATGTGTGTGTAATAAATACACATATAATACATAGATGCAATAGCTGCTAGATCAACTGTCCAATGCTACCTGCATTCAAAACCCTTGACCTCTTGATTACTAGTAGAAGAAATGTTGTGCACAGCAAGTAGCTACTAAATTTATCCAGAAAAATCCTCATTGCAGCCAAACCTACTAACTAATTACGCAAATACTGATAAAAAAAAATAGAATTGACTCCTTGAATGTCTGCTTCAACTTGAAGACACTCATTTTAAAATACTAAAATATTTCATTGATAAAGAGAGTATTTGGACTTATTTGAAAGTAAATGTCAGTTTCTATAAGGTCCTGAAAAAAACACCAACAACTATCTAGCACAAAAATAACCTGACTTAATGGAGGAATAAGATGGACAACTCTGAAAGAGATTTTATGACAACTTATCACAAGGGCCACAAAAGGCAGGGTGAACCCAAGGCAAAGGACATTGTGATCTGGGAAGAAAGACCTAATATTGAGGAAAGTGATTTTTATTTTTTCTGCTCATCCACTGGGGACAATACACACACACACACAAAAAAAAAAAAAAAAAAAAAAAAAGGAAGAAAACAATTTTAAACATTTTTGAGGTTTGCTTGATTTTGCACAGCATGGGAGTATTGAGAACTAGGGAAGCCTCACACTGGGAACGTATTTAGCTAAGGTAAAAATTTGCTGATCTCAAATCCATCTGAATATGCAAGATTGATGCTGTTCTCTGCTGGGGACAGGTCTCACAGCAGCTCCTGCTCTCACAGTTTTTCACCTTCACATCTCCCAGCAAAGTTCAACCTCTTCACTCCAACAAGCAAAGGGGAGAAAGCAAAGGAGCAAAGGCCAAAAGGCAACAGAAAATATCATTAACAAGAAACCACTCTTCAGTTCAGAACTCATTCAACACTCAATATGACAAGATCACTGAGACCAACTCAGTTTGGTCTCAAGACAGATTACATTAAAAAGCAGAGGAAATTATTAAATTACTAGTTTTATTTTCTTCACCAGGTTTCTCAAATCCTTTTGTAGTTTGAGATGTCAACAGATTATTCTACAAAATATGACATTAATGAGACCAAGAATTCCTCAGGACAATTCCAAAGGAAATGGTGAGATATCCAAGGGTTTAAATCAGATTTCTAATTCATCCTATTCACTGACTTGTCTGCTTCAGAACAAATCCATTTGAGTGAATGCTGCCTAGGCTTTCATAGTTCTTGGAGCTCCATTTCATAATCAGACAACAGGGTCTTACCAGGCAATTTCTCACCCTTTAGTGCAGTTCTAATGTTTATTTGTAAAATGGGTTATTTCCCTACAGCATAACAAAACAGTGTTTAATAATGTTTTTGGTGTCAGGATGCAGCAGAGGCAGCAGTGGGGGTGTTCCAGGGCAGGCTGGGAGCATTCCTTATTCCAGGGAAAAAAACTTTCAGAAAGAGAAAATTTTCATCTCACTGAGTGGAACAAAACCATTTTTGCCTACAGGGTAGCAGCCTGATGAGGAGAACTTTGAACTAGCTGTGACTGATGGGGAAGATGATGACCTGCAGGATTAGGTATTAAGGAGAAATCGTTCCCTGTGAGGGTGGTGAGCTCCTGGCACAGGGTGCCCAGAGAAGCTGTGGCTGCCCCTGGATCCCTGGAAGTGTCCAAGGCCAGGCTGGATGGGGCTTGGAATGACCTGGGATGGTGGAAGGTGTCCCTACCCATGGCAGGGGGATTGGAACAAAATTACCTTTAAGGTCCCTTCCAACCCAAGCCATTCCATGATTCCATGGCTACTGTGTTTGAGGAAACACAAAATGATGCCTGGCATGCCTTTTCTGTCAAAGTGAGGTGGAACTGGAAAGATTTGAGAACTTTGCAAAAACAGACATCCTTTTGCAGGATATCACCAAAGGTTTTGTTGTGGCCAGTCTTCAGAGGTTTCCACTGTTCTGGCTCGCTTTGTGATAGCCCTAAGGAAGGGCTGCACACTTTTGGGTTCAGATCAAAGGCCAGCTTGAGGCAGAGTCTGGGAGCTGCCATGGGCAGTGGTTCTGCAGCTCCCTTTTCTCCTCCCAGCACCCCGGAGAATCTGCCTGGCAGCTGTGGCTGCTGCCCCTGAGACAAGAGTTACAGCAAGCTGGAAAGTGTTTTCCTGAAGAGATGCTCTATTGAGAAGTCTCTGCCTTCACCCCTCTGACAGCAGCCGGAGCACAAGCCTGACTCCCTGAGGTTTTTTCTCTTCCACTTTGCTTTTCTGCTGTTTTCAACCACCTTTCCCTTTTTGCATCAAGCCCAGACCACCAGGGTGCTTTCTCTTCTGCTGTACATCAATATTACTCTGCCTGAACGCTCCAGACACTCTCAAGTTTAATTCTGTTGTTTCTATTTTAAGGAAAAGGGCTTTTTTTTTTTTTTTTATCCCCACCTGGGCTTTAATTCCAGTCCTTCAAAAATTTTGGCTATTGGAAGAAATATTAACTTTCAGGTTCTGGAATGAGGAAGACTTTGAGGTTTTCCAGAAAACCTGCATGCCATTTTTTGGCATTTCCAGCAGTAATTACACTATCTATGGCACATCTTTTCACCATGTGACTCTAACACAGTGTGAATGTGTATATTTTACTTTCTAAAAGACAGCCAAACCCTTTCTTTCCTGTTTCCTAGGATACAGCCACGCAATCCTTTTCAGTTAAGCAGTGAGCAGTTTAGTTTCCATTATGCTAAAATTATCACCATAATTCAGAAAGTCCTCCCTGGAAGAATTACATCACTTTTGGAAAACAATGCCATGAAAAGTATAATATATAATTACCTTTTGCAGAAAGAAATTCTTTTTTTTTGCTCTTCTCCCTTTTGCCAACTCAAAAGTAGAACTTCCAGGACATTTCCAGCAAAACATATTAGTCTGTCAAAACTAACACATTTCACTGGATTCTGTCAGCTTTTATGACGTTTTTAGGCAAAGAAGGGAGACTTCCAAACATTCCTAATCTTTTCATGACCACAGTTATTGTGCTGGATACAAAGCCATAAGGGATGGGGTTTCTGCCCATTTTTCTCCAATAGAGAATCCAGCCTTAGCCTCAAATCACAGTCTGCATTTCCACAGACAAAAGAAAGTCAGAAGAAAAAAATCCCCAACCAAACCCATAGGTTTCAGTCAGTTCCAAAACCATTGCAGGCAGGGTAGAAATAAATCAAAGTCCTTTATTTCTTGCTAGAGAAAACATTTGTACTCCAATAAACTTTGACCAGGAACATTGCAATAATTAGGGCAATACATTACAGCAAGTAACAGAAACTGTTTCCTATTGGATTATCATGAAAGGCAGACAGTGCTAAATCTAAGATAACCAGAATTTTCCAGAAAGGAAGAGTAATAGACACTACAGAGGAAAATATCTCACTCCCCCCCCACCCCAAACTTCTTTTTGCCTGGTGATTTCTCCATGGTCTCGGAGCATCCTCTGCTGTCTCACAGCTCTAAATCCCACTCATGGCACCAAGACTGTCTTTCTAATAAAGAACACAGCCTTTTGTGGTGCTCCCAAAGTAGCTGCTTCCCACTCTACCTATAAAGGCACAACAGTTCTCTCAGCCCAGTTCCAGAGCAGCCACAAACCAGCTCTACTTCATCCTGGAAACAATTCCCTAATCTTCCCAAACAGTCCAGATTTCCATCTCTACAATACAGCCAAGAAAAGGACTAACAGGATTTCAGGTGAGGGTGTTGAAAAGGGTCTTCTGAATTTATCAAACTTAGCTGGTTTTTCTCTGCTTCCTCTTTGTCTTATTTTTTCCTTCCCCCAGATTTACCTTCCAACTCAGCACTTTTTCTTTTGCCTCTGACAAAAAGTGCTCATCGTGTCCCAGCATGACTTGCCAATCATAAATACCATCCAAAAAGGAAGACTGGCAGCGCACATTTCCTCACCTGATTCATGTCTGGCCACCTGGGTTTTTTAGGTTTCCAGGCGAGTTTTAAACCCATGCATTTCTGATGAGTCATCATCTCTTTGAAGAGAAGAGCCTAAATCAGAATTGCCAATACTCTCAAATACAGGAGACATAAAATTGTCAATGCTCCATTAACATGAAGACAACACCCTGTATTTTACAGTGCCCCAACCTCCTCCCACTTCCAATTCAGGTTTACTAAATATTTAGGAAAAAAATTCTTGCACCAAATTAATGATAAATTATATATTTGTCATGCATGTATAAGAAAAAGAAGATGCAATTAGCTTTTCATTGTCTTTTCCGTGTCAATTCTGAAGGAACTGAAAGTTGCATATTCTTTTTCTCCTTTTTTTTTACATCAATCCTGTTTTGGTTTTTTATTTCTGTGTTGCTGTTTCAACAAATTGATTTATCTTGACTTTATTTACCCACACTTCACTGTTCGTCCTGCTGTATCCTACCCGTAAAAAGCTACTGTGTGTATCTACCTTCTCTTCCTTTAGGATCTTTATCAAGTCTGACTTCTACCATACTAATAATTAGCCTGAAGATAGCTGATTCTTTCAGGAGACATGTCATCCCACACCTTCTATTGTCGCTGATTTCATTTGCATAGTGATCAGGGAATTGCCAAGGCTGTCAGAGAACAGCTTGATATCAAAACATCTTGGCAAATACCAGTCTGGATAAATTGCTAGTGATAATTTACGTGTTCTGGGGGGGGGGGGGGGGGGGTTCTGAATCAATAAAAGGAGTGTCCCCAGCTCCTTCTGATGAGCTCTTCCCCTGATTCCAAATGTTTAGAAAAATTCACAAAATGGAAATTATGGCTAAGGGCTCTCAGAGAACCATTTATATGCTCAGAACTGATGCAGTGTGGAGGGCTAGGATTTAAGATTTTAGAAACAGAGATAGCTTAAGAGTGACAATTCTTTTAGGGGAGTAATTTCACCCACATTTGGAAATATTCAACAGATAACTCAGGAAACCTGTTAAAACTAAAAAAAAATTTTAAAAAATTAAAATTGCATTATGTCTTTGCCTCTTCAGTGACTGATTTATTCACTAGACCATGTCATCTTTTCCACGTAAGTCATTCCCTTTTCTTTCAAGACAGTAATTCACCATTAATAATGATTAGACATCACTCTGGAATGGTTAGAAACGTAGCCTCACTGAGAATGCAAATGAAATTTCTCTTAAAAAATGGTACTTACTCCACTGGAACGTCAGAGGAGAGGGAGAGGGAGAGGAGGCTGTAAACTCCAAGCATTTTTATTTCTATTAAGTGAAACTACTTATGTGAGCACAGCTTATTGTGCTCCAGCTAAGAGTGAGGACCTCTCTAGAGCAAAGGAACTAAGTCCATCCTGAGGCTTTATGCATGGATCAAACCACCACAGAATGCTGAATTTCATTGCAAGAAGAGACAAAAATAGACTAAAAAAAAAAAAATACATTTTCCCAGCCAACTCTTTACTCATTCTCTCATTGTGCAGAGGCCAGGGCCTCTCAGAACATAGTCCCCCAATAACAAAGGTGAGAAATGATCCACAGGCTGAGTGGTCTCTGAGTTGGCCAACACTGACAGGCTGTGTCTGCCAGAAATGCTTTTAGGAACGGTGTTAAAAATCATCAGGAGAAGTGACTTTGTCACTGATTTTCTTTCTCATGCATATAAATCACCACAACCGCAGAATTTAGAACTGTCAGTCCAAGATGTTTCTTATTCAACAAAGCCACAGGAATCAATAGGAGTCCTCACAAAGTAGAGATGTATTCATTTGGTGGGAGGAAATTAAGGAATGAAAGTAATTTATCCTGGAAACAAGCCAAGTGAAACGTGGGTGATGTGAAAGGGTGTTTTAGGCTCTAACCCACTTTTCGAGGCCCCCAGGGGCTGCTTGGAAGACCTTTTAGGACATTGAGCCATTTTGCTGGTATCACAGGTGACTGTTCTATCACCATTTTCTCAAATTCTATCTCCTCCTGAGGATTATTTTTTGCAGATCATTATTCCCAATTGCAATTTTTGTAATATTCTCTTTTCATCTGACATTTGTAGACTTTCTTCTATTCACCAGCTTAAAGCTCTTCCTTGGTAAGCTTGTCCTCATTTTGTAAAATTTCAGTGTTAGCCATTAATTTAAACAAGCTGTACTTAGCTTTTCTTTACAACCTGATATTTATTTGCATCAAATGAAAAAAAAAAAAAAATCTGATCCACTTGACTGCTGTTGTGCTTACATCTCTGGCCAAAATTCAGGGTAACAAAGATTAATACTTACCTAAAGCTGGGCTGGTGATTAAAAGCTTTCAAAAATAAAGGACTTTCTTCAGACAAATGAAAAACTCACCAGAACTGCTACTGACCGCTGTGTCCAGCACGTTCTTTTGTATTAACATCACTCCTGTGTTTTATTTCAGTGGCACAAGGGAAATGGCTTTATAAGGAATCCAGCCCTTACAAAACCAAACAAAACCATCCCAAACCAATTAAAATAAATGTCATGAGTTTTCTGCTGCAATTATTCCAGGTGCTTTGTTTTCATATGCAAACTCAACTACTAATCAGCTACTCATTAATCTTAACTATCTTTGTATGTCATCTCCATGCATCTTAAACAGACGAATAAACAAGCTAAATTGAAATTAAATGGGTTTAGGTTATCTACTTCTTGGAAAAATTAAATGAAATTAAATTTAGTGTGCCAGTTTGCATGTGTGGCTGTAAATGAGTGTAGAGGGCAAGAAGTTAACATGAAACTGTTGCAGCTAAACCCACTCAATATCAGCCCAAATTTACGAATGTAAATTTTGTTACTCAGCTCCAATAACTCTACAATTGTTGGTGTAGCCGTGAAAGATGAAATCATCCTCTGAGCAGAAGAATATGAATGTATGAGGATTTCCATTTTCTCCTGCAGCTCAACAATTGCTGCTCTATTTACTGCTCTGCTTCTGTGTCAACCAAGTCCATCCATAGAAGTGACTTCGCTTCCTGAGGTCCTGAGATCAGACCTGCAGAAGAAGGGAAAATCATAAAGCAGAAAATGTCCCTCTCTCTGCTCCCTCTTGTGGTATCAGCTTTTCAGTTCGCAAGGGGAAAAAAGCAAAGTACAACAGAAGAACTACAGCAGCAATCTAAGGGCTTCTTTATCTGTGCATTTCCCTGATCCTGTGCCTCTCTGATGTCTTAGCCTAGAACTGATGGCTTTGGGTTTTCTTCTTCTCTAGTTTCCTTTCTATTCACTTGCATGTGCCACAGGGTAAAAAGCTATGCACCTCTGTTTTTTGTGAAATTAGCTGTGAGTCATGGGGACATGGCAGCCTTGGCAAAGAGAGAGTGCATTCAGGACAAAAAGCAAATGTGGCTGTAAAGGACAGCCAGTGGGAGAAATTCAAGAAGGAGAAATTACACTGCTTTGAAATGAGGAAAAATAAAGTGCATTTAAAATTAGGAATGTGAATTAGAAAATCCATCTGGACGCAAATCTCTGCAAGTTTATGCACAGGTGTTCCTTTTAACAGCAAAGTTTCACAAAAGTGTTGTACAGCCTCCACAGAAACTGCACCGATGTGGGATCCCAGCCTGCCATCCATCCACAGCATCATGGCATCACAGAATCATTAAGGCAGGAAAAGCCCTCTAAGATCATGTAGCCCCACCACTGACCCAGCACTAAAACAAACACGTTGCATTGTGCCATATCTCCATCATTTTCAAACACTTCCAGTCACGGTGATCCCACCCCTTCCTTGGGCACCATGTTTCCCCCCTTCCAGCATAGAATTTTTTCCTAATAATCGTCTCCTGGCATAACTTGAGGCTGTGTGTGTTAAGTACAGATGAAAGATTTTCCCTCCGCCACAGCCACAATGTTCTCACACATTCCCTCTTCATGCACTGCAGGACAAACTGGCACTACACTTTATCCAGATTAAATCAGCAAAGTGGCACTGGTGCCAGCTAGGGATCCAGAGGAACCAGCCCATCCATTCACAAAGCCAGCAGGGCTTTCATGATCCTCTCATCCAGCCTGCTAATTGATCTTCCACGTGCCTCACATCAGCAACAAACCACCTGGAAACTCCCTTGGAAAACAAACCCAGACTTTAAAATCCAGGTGCAATATGTTTGAGTGAGGATATCAGAAGGATTGAGGCAATATCCAGTTTAGATTGTAACTTTTGATACAGTGCCTTTGGGAAATACGTGTAAAGCTGTTAATATTTTAAAAGTTAAATAAGGTACATTGTATTGCTTGAAACTACTGAGAGAAAAAAGCCCAAGCAAGCCCAAGCTGCCCATGGCTACTGTATGTTTTATCAGTTACTTATTCCTTCCATAACATGCAAAAGAAGTTGTTGAAAGCAGCTGACCTTGTGTTAATTAAAAAAGCTTTTAGAAAATAAATTGCAGGATGGTGGCTTGGTGAGTAAATTGGTTTGTAGTTTGAAAATTATTAAAAAAATAAATAAATAAATAAAAAAGCCCCAGAAGAATTGAGTAAAAGGAGGGAAAAGAGTTTATCTTCCTAGAGGATAGGAAGATAAAAAGTCAGCATTAATAATGTGATTAGCTCAACCAGGCTGGCATGGACTGCTCTGACCTGTCCTCTGCAGAAGTGTTGCATCACCAAGGCTAGAGGATAAAGGCAGAGCTTTGGTGATTGAATTAAAGAAAATTGCATCACTATTATAGTGGCAAACCACTTAAGGCAAATGATTTTATGGTTTCCTAATGCATTTTATTTTCTCTGACAGGCAGGATCGGATTGTTTTTTCCATGATATATGGCACATGAAAATGTTTTTAGCTACAGCATTTACACATTTTGGGCAGCTTTTCTCTCTGTCACGTGAGCAGAGATGTTGTCACAGACTCTGATTATCACAGGCCATATTCTGAAGGAAATGGTCTACAGGGCAAGAAAGTGTCTGAAATGCTTTAGTCCATAAATCCAACACAGATAACCTGGATTCCTGGATGTCAAGGCAAGGATTTTCTAAATAAAATCCTTTTAATATTTAGAGCCTCAGACTAATGCTGCTGTCCTGGAGCCAGCAAAGCTCCCACTGTTCACTTCAGTGAGAACAAGCAGAAGCTTTAGGGGTGGCTGAAGTTTCTGTTCACTCCAGATTATTTTTTATCCTTATTGCTGGATGAGCAGCAAATCTGCTGAGTGCCAAATGCAAGGGCACAGGAAATTCCACGGTGGATACTTCCCAAGGCTCAGTCCCTGCACAAAGGACACAACACGAGGCACAGCCAGCCCCATACCTGGCAGTTTGGTCTCCAAGCTGTCCTTGGAGGCCTGCTGGGGCAGAGTGGCAAAAAAACTACAGAGCACACCCAGGGCATGTCCCCAAGACTGTTTGTGTTGTTTTAATGGCCTAAAAACAAATATCTTGGAACTTTGTATTGATAAGCAGGTTGTTGCTCACCTGGGAATACAGTGGGGCATGCCTGGCAATTTCTTCTTCTAAAAAAGTACTTATATGTTCACTTTTTGCCACTGAGAAAAGTGATTGCTTTATGAATATTTTTAATGTATTAAATTTGACCTGAATTAAAAAAAAAAATCCATTTCCCCTTTTTATTCCCTTCCCCATTTGTCTTCTGTGTTTTTAAAATGCTGGTGAAAACACTAAACTGTTCAAACAAATACACTGTCATTTGAGGAAAAGAGATTTATCATTGTCATAATGTATTATTTGCATTACAAATTATTTCTAATGATTATGAATTATTGTAGTAACAGCTATAATAATACTAGAAGACTTTCAGCCAAACTTAAAACACTCTTGATTACTCAAGTGTAACACTTGCACTTCTGCATTTCTGGTTTTATGTGTTTAATATGATTCTGTGACCAGCTAAAGGAGGGGATTCTCAGTGATTATACTGTGATTCTTGGTTAACCAAGAAGAGAAAAAAACCAAACAAACCGAGAGCTGGCAGTCAGAGTGTTGAATGAGCTGAATTCCTCATGAAGTTTTTGGCATTTTAAGTGAAGAAATATTAATGATTGGGCGGCATTATGGCCATTTGGATTTGAGCTTCCATGTTCTGCTGTGCCCAGTTCCACAGACCCAGGACGTGCACAACAGCTGAGCCTTCATCTCTGCTGTGGTAACCGTGGTCAGCAGAAAGGGGAAAAGAGGGAGAATTCACCAAGACAAAGTATGAAGAAATAAAGACCTGCAAAGGCAGTGCAACCTCACCTATGTAATAAGAGGATTTAACAGAGAAGCATTTATAATTCTTTCCACATGATTTTACACCATTTCCATGTCCAGAACCTTCTTTAAAACTATTTAGGAGTCCTGGAACAACCTGTTCTCCACATCAAAGCCCATGGGAAGTAGAGAGGACAATTCAGGGTCAATCCCAAACCAAGCTAGAGACACTTGCTAAGTTGAGTAGAAGTGGCATAAGAAAAAGAGTTAGAGTAAAAAATAGAATGAAATTGTACAAATTGGCTCCAGACCAATTTAAAAGGAATCCAGCCTCATGCATCCTTAAACACCTGGAGAATAATGGACAGTTTCACATTGAATTGGAGATGTTGCTGTGAGTGCAAATCACAAGCTGGAAGCAAAGTTTTCCACAGAGTCTTATGTTAAATTGAATAATGCTAAGAAAAAAAAGTTGTCTGAACTGCAAGAAATTGTCAGGAATAGTTATAGCCTTCACCCCAGGTAAAGGGAAAGTACAAATTCTCCTCTGTGGCACTTGGTGAGTAATTAGAGACATTCTGGAGGTACTCAAGCAGTGACATTTGCACAGACCATTGGGATCATGCACCTTTTCTGATTAGCACGAGGAAACTTTATCTCTAAAAGCTCATTATTCCAGGCCATTCAGAACTATAGGGCAGCACTTCATAGATAAGAGATTTCTTACCTGGCCTGTACCCTGCAAACCAAAATCTCAAAATCTATGTCACTATTCAGTCTAGCAATAAATTCAGGGAATGCAATTAGGAAAGTTGCTGAAAGCAAGCAAAGGAACTGCGTTACAGAATAGTTTTTACTTTATTTCTGAGGAAAAATAAATACTTCATAATAACATTGAAAATCTCCTGAAAATTCTTTGGTGTTTCCAGAATAATAATTGACTTTTAAAGTGATGTTGTTGGCTAAAGAAACAGCCTTGAGGGGGGAGTTTTTATCTTCATTTACACCAAAATAAATTTGTGCAATTACATAATCATTAATATATACATATTCTTGAAAAAAAAAAGCACAAAAGAAATGTGTGAAATGAAAAATATAAATAATTCAAGCTTTTTTTTTTTTTTCCATTGGGAATATTTCAGTCAGTTAAATACGTCTCTGAATTTCCTGTAGTTACCACAAGTTACTCTCACACAGCCTCAGAATTTTCTTTTATTAAAATTCTGTTTCAATCACCATTTTCTATCGGTAACAGCTCTAGGCAATGTTTCAAAATTCAGGTTTTTTCAATATACATATATTTTTTTTTTCAAAAAATATTTGGAAACTCAAATAATGGTGTTTTGTGACCCAGAGACTCATTGCACTTTGTTATGTGGTTCTGCTTTAAGCTCGCTCACTGGACACAATCAATAGTGCTTGATTGTTTGCCTGTTTCAAGTGAATAAAAACACCTTTTATTCAAACAATAGCAAATAGCTCCCTGGTGATAACGTTGCTCCTTATCCTCTGTTCCATCCAGAGCTATTTGCCTGAAATGCAAAGTTTTCCTAACACCTAATTACAATTTAACAGAATTCAGCCTTTTTATTCTAATATTTGGAAAACTTACTTTTAGAAACACAATTATTAAGAATTACTAATAGACTTATTCTCTACTCTGTAGAACATGAAATGATTATGGAAATGATATGAGTTATCACATTTCTGTAATAGTTTCTTTTTGCGAACTCTTACTGTAGGAGTTAAGGGTTTTTTATATTATTTCCCCCTTTCATGTTGGAATTTCTCTGGTGTATTTTGGGTGGCTTTCTCTGATACACAAGAAAAAATACGTTGCAAAAAATGCAAGAAAACATTTTTGTTGCCCCCCTAAATAACAACAATTGATAATTTCATCCCTAATTTTGATTTTTCGAGCTGCCTGTATTTTTAATTACCCCTATTTAACAATTTCACTTAATTCATTTTCAGTCCTGGAAAGCTCCGTGAAAGGAATCTTTCACTAGAAAACATAAATTTGAAGCTGCAACTTTATAGACTCCATATCAGGACTCTGTCACTGCATCCTGAATAAAAGACAGTCCCTGCTCCCAACCCCTGGGAGTGCTCACAAAGGCTGCAGGATTCATTCTTGACTGGGTGGGTGATACCGAGCTGCTGTCATTAAATCCTGTTTGGTGGGGTGTTTCAGAGTGTCACCCAGCAGTCCCTTTCGTTTAGGCAGGTAAAAAGCAGTAAATCAAGAGGGAACAGGGCATTCCCAAAGGGCAAACACCCCCCTCCCCAAACAACCAACCAAAAACAGTAACCAAACCAATCAAACACGCAAAAAACACAAAACAAATCAACAAGTAAAAAATAACAAATACAGACAAACAAGCAAGAACCAAAACAAAAGAACAAAAGAACAAAAAAAAGCAAACAAGAAAAAACAAAACAAATTAAGAAAGAAAGAAAGAAACAAACAAACAAAAACAACCAAAAATAAACAAAACAAAAAAATTCCCCCCAGAAAACCCCAAAAATTTACTCCTTGAAAGGTATTTCTTTCCAGAGCTTGGAGTGTAAGGCTCAGGAGTTAACAGGTTTAAGAACAAAATTTCAGCAGGCCAAAATATGCCGAGCATCACTGAAAGAATCTGTGTTAGAACAAGGGTTCAAACTTGTTAGCCTTCTCCTCAAGCAAAGCTGTCTCCTCCTGAAGAGAATGGTAACATTTAATTAAAAAAAAAAAATGCTCATGTCAAAATTTCCAGGCTTATTTTTAAAATTATCCAATTCCTTCCTCTCTCATCCTGCCACCAAAAGCCTTTTCTCAAATTCTTTGCAGAGGTGATGTCCCTTAATGAACCTCTTTTTCCTCTGGATGTACCTGGCCAGGTGAAGACCCGTTCACTCAGTAAGTTCCATCCCAAGTGAAGTCTGAGGGCAAACTGCTGTGTTACTATGTGCCCCGGGCAGGTAATTTTATACATTTCTGGGTCATACAGAGGAATGTTGCACAAATTCTGCAGGCTGACGCTTGATGCAGGTTTTGCTGCAGTTTTCCCCAGCACAGAGGTGCATAATGAAATCCCTGTAAGCACAGTAATCCACAGCCCCAGCTGTCACCACAGCCCCATTTATCACCACTGCTGTTGCTTTCAGGCTTCTTTTTTAATACCACAAGTTGATGGCTTCCATATTTCTGAAACATGTTTAAAGCCGAGAATAAATTCACCTGAAAGATGAGAGGGGGGGGGAAATACCACAACGTTAAAGGAAAATAAAAGAAGGCAGCAAATCTGACAAAGCTGTAAGTGTGCAATGGTAATTATCCAGCTTTAATATTAGCCTCAAGCCTATAATTCTCTGCAAAGATCCATAGAAATCCATAGGAAATGGGACTGTAGCTGTTCTTAGATTAAAGAACACTGTGATCAGAGATGCAGATGCAGTTTGGATGGAAATCACCATATCACCTTGCCTGAAACTTTCAGTTCTTTCCAAAGACCTATGGAAAGAAGGTTTTGTCAAGGAACTACTCAGCTGGAAACAAGAATGGTTCCTTAACACTTCACTACTCATTACTGCCTGCTGGGATGTTGGTACTGAAGGAGCCTGGATCAGCTCAAGTGCCCTTAGTCTTTGGATATAAGCAGTTTCCTGAATTGTTTCTAGCATCTGCTAGAATTTCAAGTGCTCCCAAACCCATTCTTAATTGCTCTGGTGTGCTGGCCACCTAGAAGCCAAAATAATGCAGCTATTGTGTCTTAAACAAGTACCAGTCATCTTTGATCCTGAACATTTTCAAAGTGTCAGGGTGTAAAACAGCTGTTTGCCCAGCATTTGCCTTTCTAAAAAAAAAAAAAAAAAATAAAAAGCAGAAAAGCAGGGATAATGTATCCCTTTCAAAAATAATTAGCCATGTGGGGAATTGATGGTTTCTATATTTAAGTTTTTGAATCAATTCCGTTGTGATTTGCAGAGAGCAGAACATTACACGTTCTGATAGCTGGATAATAGGATCTGTACACTGGGGACTTTTCTGTCTGTCCCCATGCACAGATGTTCTTATGGCAGGAACCACAGGGGGGATAAAAATCATCTGTTTCACAGGAACACCAAGAAATTAATGGGCACAAAGACCTCAAAAACAATGCTCCTAGCTCAAGATAATGACCCATTGACAAAACCACATTTTGGGAGAAAAAAAGTGGTAACTTGTAGTAACTCTGCCCAGGGATTAGAATGTCCTTGGTTCTGTTCCCAGGGCTGACTCTGGCATTCTGAATGATTGTCAGTCACTCTGCAGCTATATGTCCCAGTTCCCAATTTTACAAATTATTCTTGTTCTTTGTAACACACTCATTGAGATCTGCTGATAAAGTCCTTTTATTCTCGGTAATAATTGCAGAGCTTGCATTATCATCTTGTGCATGCACGAATTTGCACACACCTCACTGAATGACAAGTGTTTATCCAGCACTGAGTGTAGTAGCTTCCCCTGAATGTTTTGCCATGTCTTCCCGTTGATCTGCCTCTGTCATTATCCCACTTTTTTTATTCATGAGGACCTAGTTCTGAAAACTGTTATTCTGGTTTATAAAAAGTGTTGCTATTTTGGATAATGGACAACCTGAATTTTGGCTTTACTTTTAATTTCATTATTAGGGATTGGGGTATCTGACATTGGGGAGAGGCTGAGAGAGCTGGGACTGCTTGACCTGGAGGAATTAAGGCTCAGAGGTGTCTTCTCAATGTGTGTAATCACCAGTGGTGTCAGAGATGGGGTGAGAGGCACTGGTCATGCTGGTCACTGGGGGGAAACTGTTCTGGAAATAGTGGCAGCAAGAAGTGTGAGGAGAAGGGTGAGATCTTGTGAAATGCAGCCCCTGAAACGAGCAGAGTAACACAAGTTCTGATTGCCTAGCTCCCACTGAAGTTTTTTAAGTGGTTGAAAAGCAATAAATTGCTTCAGTGATGTGCAGAGAGGATCAGCATGGATCCAGCCCTTTTTATTACACAGAAAGTAATTACAGAATCCCACACCTCTCATTCTCTCAAATCCAATGCCAGTTTTGGTGTGTGTTTGTGTGGAGTTGTGTTGAATCAATATGTACATTGAGAGTGCAATTTGTTGCACCTCATGGAGTTGAGAACTGAGAAATTTAAAGAATATTGGTGTGTGATTCTAATACACACATTTGGGTTTTTTTTACATTTGTATAAATACGTAATTATTATCTTCCACACTCCAAACCTAAAAGAAATATTTGAAGCAATATAAACCTTCTGGCCTTTTTTCCTTTGCTAGATTCTTTTT
Source organism: Cinclus cinclus (assembly GCF_963662255.1). Taxonomy (NCBI): domain Eukaryota; kingdom Metazoa; phylum Chordata; class Aves; order Passeriformes; family Cinclidae; genus Cinclus; species Cinclus cinclus. The sequence continues at coordinate 4,808,731 of NC_085050.1, forward strand.
TAAATGAATGAAATATTTTGGTGGAAAATGAGCTGCGTGTACAGAACGTTAAGCTAGATATTTGCTGTATATAATGTGATTAGGGGAAAACAATTCTTTGATTTTTATATAAATTCACCTTAAAAGGGAAGAAAAGCCTCTGGATTCTGTAGTAACCTTCAACAACAAACTAAACCAGCTACCACCCTGTAGATCTGTCCTCAAAGACAGATTTGCTCCCCTATAATCTCCCTGTTTAATTCATTATAGTCAGAAATATGGTATGGACAATTTAAGAGACCTGAACATCCACAACACCCACATGCAAACCCTCCAAGAGTGTTTTATTTCCATTTCTCTTGTTTTGCCTAAACCTTTCCTGCCTCACTGCAGGGCTGACTTTTTCAGCCTGTCCTGTCAGGAATAATTGCACAGCTTTAAAGGATTTGCAGAACACTTGCTCAGGATTAGACACCACTATATTAGATCTGATGATAAACATCACACCCAGACCTTACTTCCATATAGCCAAATAAACAAGACCATAAAGACCATTTGCATTCTTCCCACCTGGCTCACTTCCCCGTGTTTGAATTATTGCTGCGCTCTGTGTTTGCTTTAGTTTAGGCAGTCAGGCAAGGATTATATGCTTCAGTGCAAGACATTTGAATTTCTTCATATTTGCCTGGGGTGGGTGTCAATGTTACAAATCAGAGTTGTTCTGTCTGGAGAAAACTGATCTGAACTCCTAATGGTGGAAGGGAAAGCCTGTGCAGGGATGATTGTCAGTGAATCAGAGCATCCTCCCAGGGATGATTATCGTGTGTCCTCTGACGCTCTTTCTCCTGTTTCTACTGGGCAGTTTTCATACAGGTTACACAGTCAAAGAAAGTTTTGGTTTTCTAGGAAGGGGACTAATTGTTCCATCTTGGAAGACAAGTTCTCTGGCCTCTGTCCATAGCTGGTGGACACACAGGAACAGCAAGGGAGAGCCTCACAGTCTGAATCAGCAGATTTGGGGTTTATGTTTTGGATTGATACATGACTATGTCTCAGTCTGAGGTGAGGGGATGCAGGGAGGGTCTAATGACCGTGTCTAGCTCTGATTGCCCAAGACAGCACACTGAGTTGATCCTTTTCTCCCTGAGCTGTGGAAGTGCTCATCAGTCAGAGCTGTAGCTGCAGGCAGTGAGCATGGAATTCAGGAGGATAACCCAAATCGGCCAGGCAGGATTTGCAAGAAAAGGCAATAAACATCTCTTCTATAAACTCTCATGCCTGGACAAAACAGGTGAAGCAAACACCTCTGGGGATGCGTGTGGGGAAGGTGGGTTTGTTTTACAGGTGTATAAATTCATTTCTGTGTTACAGCCTGCAAATCAGCTTTAATTTACACCTTTCTGTGTTACACCAGACTGCAAATCATCACTATTTCTGGCAAGGTGGTATCATTTTCAGCTGAGTTGCTCTATCAGATAAGATCTGATAAAACCTCCTGGCCTTGTAAAGATGGAGTGCAGGGGAAAGTGATTAAACAAGTATTTGTGAAGAGGTGTGACCAAGTCCCGAGTTTAAATCATGGCATAACTTGATTTCTGTGTTTGTTTTTGTGGCCTCAGGTCACTGTGTTCCTACTGAATCTTTTAAAACAACAAAAACCAAAAAACAAATCCAACAAAAAACAATTAAGGTGGAAAGCCTTTTACAAGTGCTATACTGCAAAAAATGTGTAACATGGGGAAGAGCCATAAGCATCTGTTTGGAAGCTGGTTTAAAACTTAATCCACTAAATTTATCTTTTATTTCTATTGCCATAACTATCAAACACACACTGTGTTTCTGATATAAATACTCTAAACTTCCTTTAAATTTTTTCCAGAGTGCCTATTATTTTATTTTTGCATGAATAGTTATAGCAGCATAAATCCTAAATAACAGGAGATGCTTAAAGCTACCATCTACCAAACTTAACAACCCATGCAAATTGTTACTTTGAAGCCACCTTCTTGGCTTTCTGAAAAACGACACATAAAATGGGCAGGAAATTCCTTTCATTTTCTTTCATACAGCTGTAAAACATGCATGTGTGATGGAGACCAGCAATTAGATTAAGCTCTTAAGAGGAGGGCAGTGTCACTCTTTGCTGTTGTGAAAATCTTCCAAACATAACTCAACTTTGATCCATCATTGACAAAGAAAATTGCACATTCATGGGGGAATTTGGATGCTTGGATGTTGCTGCAGTGAGAAGTGGCACAGCTCTCCTCAAGGTATGGAATTTTAGGAGCTGCAGTTCCAATGCAGCAGCCACCCTTCCCTATGGCAGCTCTTCTTCCTCTTACACTCAAGGATTAGCATCAAGAATTCAGCACCAAAGCCGTTGCAAAAAAAAAAAAAAAAAGGATAAAATGGATAAATATTTTGCTTACTGGGATCTTAACTGGTTGCATTTTTTGATTTCTGCTTGGTTTTACCTGCTTTATCTTAAATATAAACAGTGAAATGGATTAAAAGGAAATCAACCATCCTCATCTCAGTTACATCTAGAAAGCCAGAAACAGACTCTTCAAAGTTTTTCAATTTTTATAGTTCTTTTTCTTTTTTGGTGAAAATTTTAATATATTATTATTATTATTAATATTATTATTGGTAACTGTAGTTGGAAAACCTGAGTGGATACACATTAGTGGAAAATGAGCTTCTTGCCATTAAGCTGCAAACATGTATCTTCATTATAAATTTTTAATTTCTTTTTAATTTCATGCTTTTCCAAATAAAACAAACTAAAACAACATTTAACATCAAAGCACCAAATGAACCTGTTCAGTTTTAGTTCCAAAATGTTATTGTAGAGGTACTTCCAGTTTGACAAACACTCATGGACAATGAAACCCATGACTCAAGGGTTTCTGCTTTTAGAAAAATGAAGTATTTCATTACGAACAACTAATAGTGAAATAGAATTTCTCCACAGGCCTCAATCCACAACTAAAAATTTCCAGATGTCGTCACTTACTCTGCAAGGAACTAATTAAAAACCTTTCTCATGCCTCAATCAAAACGAAGTAATTATTTCAGGATCCATTCCAAAGAAAATGCAAACTGGGATATAAAACGTATTATTTATTCTTATTTCCTCCATCAGGAAAACCAATAAGGCAACTCAGCCACATGTCTGTCCTGTCTCATGTACTTTTCACAGCATTTCTTCCTTTTCTGCATTGATCACATTCTGCTGACCCGTGGCCATGTGTTCTGGGGAGATGATGCACCCAGCCCTGAGCAGGGAGACAGCTCAGCTCAGCCTTTCTTTTGTCCAAAATCCCACAAAGGACTTTCATTTTCTCCTTCTGCACTTGATTTTTAGGCTGTGATTCACAAAAAAAAAAAAAAAAAAAAAGTGTTAAAAAAGTGGCATTTCAAATACATTTCAGAAGCTGAGGATTAGCAAAATGCCACATTTCTCAAAACTCAAAGAAGACATTTTCATATGAGGTTTGTAAAATAATGAAGTGGGTTTCCTAATGTTATCTTGCAGCCATTACAGCTGCTGGAAATCAATGAAAAGTATCCTTTAATTTGCATTCTTGTGGGCTGGAAGCTGCCAGAAGAGATCAGGGCCCCTCTCTGCACACTACAACACTGGCACAGAATATTCAATACTTTGTCTTAAAAAATTACTTCACAGCTTTAACACGAAAAGGCAACTGGTTAAGAGCTCTTGAATCAGAATGTAATCAGCCAGGAAAGGTAATGAGAGAGAAAAGAAATATCAGCACCTCCACCTTGGATGGGGGTGTAGGGAAAAGGAACTAATGCCTACAATTTAACCACAAGGTCTCCAGTGGTGTTTAGATGTCCTGTGGATCAGAGCAGCACTGCAATTAGAAAACAATCCTTTCTTTGACTGCAATGGAAAGCTATAGAAAAAGCCATTTCTTTTATCAGGAATTTCTGAAAAAAAAATTTCTCTAGAACTGAAGAAAAATAACACAGGAAATATTCGGATTATTGGGATAAGATCCGTTCTCTCTCTCTTTTTTTTTTTTTTATTTCCTTTACCAATGCTAAGTTCTCTTATTTCTTTCAACAGTTAAAAAGCAAAACATCTTTAGAAATTTTTTTATCTTTTAGGAAGATGATAATTAAATTAAAAAATGTTTAAAATTACCTCCCCAAAAGCTAGCTTCATTACATCAAATTAAGACTAATTAATTGAAGTATAAGAAAATTTTTAGTCTGATTTTTTTTGTCTGACTTCATTTATCTCACAGCCCATACAATCCCAGCTTTGTTTTCTTTTCCCAATGCTTTATGTTTTTCTGAAACAAATAGTTGAGAAATACACTCCTTCTTCATCTAAAGTAATCAGAAGATGTAAATGGAAATCTTTTCTGATTTGTTTGTAGTAGTTTTGCTTACTTTGTTACTTTGCTTACTTTGTTGAGTTTTACATTCACAGAATTGTTCCTTGATTATAATCTTATTCCTTACTTATAATTTCTATATATAAACTCTAACTTGTGGCTGATGATTCCTGTTATTTCTCTGTTTGGTACATTTTAAGTGAAAAAAGGTAGGGGAAAGCCCTGGCAGAGTTAATTTGCTCTTTATTATGATATTTAATTATACACCATAATCAACTCACTTCTTGCTCTTAAATTAGAAGTGTTAGAGTTCAACTAATTTAGCTTTATGTTTAATTTTTCCCCAGCTACACAAATTGATCTCTAAGAACTCCCAGCTGAAGAGCTTTTTTCCAGTTTGAAATGTTACTATTACAACAATAGTGATACAGATAATAATAATTGGAATATTAATTATTCTATTTTTTTCTAAACCTGTATGGATTTTTCAAATTATCAGAACTACGACAGAATACCTGGTTCATGAACCAGGTTAGCAGCAGAAGAAACCAGCTTGTAGTTATTGATTACTTTGGTAATAGAGAGTAGTCCCCAAAGGTAACAGGAAAAGAAGCCCTAAACACATCCTAAACAGAGAATAAGAGCTGCTGGAGTTGTACTGGAAATGATAAAAAGTGGTTTTCACAGACAAAATGAGATGTGCCCCAGGGTCTGTGCCTGATTATGGTTTATTAATTTAACAATTAATAATGGATATCCATCTTGCTAAATGGCTTGTATGCATCCCCGTTATTAACTGTGAATACATTAATAAAGGTGCAATGCCAAGAGCAGAGATGTGTGTAGGCAAGCTAAACTTTTCTCTTTATCCTTTTAAATTCACTGCTTTGAAAGCTTTTCTTGGCACGGAGACAAATCTTTTTTTAGATTAGAATGAACAGTTTTGTGCCTTTTTAGACCAAAAAGAGCAGTTGTGTTTCTCTGGAAACAGGAGAGCCTCTGAAATTGTTTGGTTCGGAGGCCAGCACAGGGTTTTCAGGAATGTTCTCCACTGGAATAGCCTGAGTCATCAGTTCAGCACCAGTAGCAGAGTAACTGGGCAAATCCCGAGTCCTTCTGGAAGAACAGTGATGGGACATAGAAGTAAAGAGAGCCTGCAAAAGCCAACAAAGAGGAAGGATGAGCCCAGCCCAGCCCAGGGATCTGTTTGTAGAAGCACCTAGCAGCAGATGTCTGCAGGATAATTTTTGATCCAGGAGAGCGTCTGGTGATGCTTTCCAACAATATTATTCCATCTCTGAAACTACTTACTTCCCAGAGTTTCTCAAATTAAAAGGCTCTAATCCTTCTTTTTGGAGGAGAAGAAATAGTCAGTGGGGAACGTGTCAAAAATGGGATTGCACTGAGGTTAGAGTTATCTTCTAAAGCAGCACTGGAATTCTGCCCTCAGGGCCTGTCTGGAAGTTCCTGAGACAAGTCTGGAAATTGTTTCATGCCAGCAGTCCAGGGCAGTAGGGAGGGCAAATGCACCTATTCCCAATTCAGCAAGTGACCCTTGGGTGGTGATGGGAAACAGTTGTTCATGCAGCACGCTCCTGGCGTGCTGACCACATCCCACCAAAGGCAGAGAAGACACTGTGCTGGTAGCCAGGGGGAAAAGGAAGCTGGAGAAGTGAGCTCACAGGGATCTCATGAGGATCAAAATCTTCAATTTAAAGGCCTGCTTCTGGAATAGAATGACTTCTTGCAATAGTTCACAGGGATGAGAAAAGATCAGGAGAAAATCTAAGCAAAGGTCAGGAGCGTGCCACTCAGCAAAGAACAGCTACACCCTGGATGTTTGGATCACAGAGCAGAATCACTCCAGGAAGGAACTGATCTTTCTCTTCTGTATGGCATTTATGAGAGCACCACTGGAGTTTTGGGCTGGAAGAGAACAGTTTGGGAGTTCACATTGCAGAGAAAGCCATTGGCATATGGGACTGAGTTCAGCAAAGGGCTACTGAGCTTCTTGACCTGCAGATGACCAAAGACCCTGGACATGGAGCTGCTAGGCCAGTGCAGACTGGCTTTGGAAGACAATTAGGAGTGTGCAGGGCTTGGAATTGATGCCACGTGACTGGCAAGGTTTGCACACAGATAGGCAGATTCTACCCAGAAATGTGGAGGAACTGCTTGAGCGAATCCCAGAATGGTTTGAGGTGGAAGGGACCTTAAAGTTCATCCAGTTCCAGCCCTCTACCAGCCCATAGAGGAGAATACACAGATGATGGCTCAAGGATCATTATCCAGCACTGCATTCTCACAGCAGCCTTTTGAAGGGAAAATGCTTTCACCTCACAGCAGCATTTGAAATATTCTTTGTTTCATTCCATGCCTTCATGCCAGAGTCCATCAAATGCTGCTTGCGTAGATGATGCCACGGATCCCTTCTAACCCTCATGATTAAGTTTTGATAATGCTGCACATTCAACACACATTTCCTTATCCTGCCATTGTCACTGAATGGTCCTGGTTAAATGTAGCTTTTTAAGAGCTGGAATAGAAGCTTTGTGTGCAACATTATTGCTTAAAGATTTACTCCCTTGGAAGGTCAAAGCATTAACATAAAGTAATAATTTTTCTTTTTTTGACCATATTTTTTGAAGTGTTTTCTGATATATTTAGTGATTTACAACTGCTTAGGTGGATTTCACCTAAGGTTTTTGAAGGGGAAAAAGCACTACATGAAACTCAGTTACAAAGTTTGTCTTTAAGTGATTTAATTACCTAGTCATTGCCCTGCATGAAAATATCAACAAGAAAAGGCAAGTGAAGTGTCATCAGCCCCTGACAGCAAGAGGTCACAAATTATACTTGTTGTCCTTTGAATAAATGATATGACATTTTTCATGGATCATGAACTTTCCTATAGACTGAAAAGAGGATTTTGTAAAGGGATTTTGGTTCTACATATCTAGAAGTCTGATCATGTAAAAAGGGTGACAGATGTTATAAAAACAGCAGGAAATGTGATCAATGTGTCAAAGCCAAACCACGCAGGGCATGAAGTGATTTTTTGGCTGTCACACCCTTTCAACATGTGATGGCAAGTGCCTGGGTTTTTTGCTGGTGTTGATAAACATCCCTCTTGCTAAAATAAAACAGCCGTTAAAAAATATGTAAGTTCTCTCTTTGAACAGGAAATATTCAACAACTTCAGTTTTAATGAAGCACCTTTTTACAAATATGCATGTTTTTCTGAAAGAAAAATGAGGGAATCCTAATAAAATTAAATACTCCTCACAGCCAACCTAAAATAAAGATAACTGAGAGCTGCCAGAGTGAGTTTACTGTTGCATTAACCTCCAACACATTTGTGCAGGAGTGAAGTGTTGGTGGGAACCACTCTGAGACCAAACAAACTCACACCTCACACTTGAGAAGTTTCGTGAATCCGGCCAATCTCTGTGGGCTGGGGCTCAGTGCATGCACAAACCAGGAGCAGATTTCAGCTGATGGCTGTGATAAAATGCACACTGGAAGGGTCTGCAAAACAGGCAATTCCCTGCAGAAACTGCTAACCCCTCTGGAAGGAATGCCACTCTTTTAGCATTAGGCCTCATACATTGTTAATGAAGAAGAGAAACCATTAAGTGGGAAAAGGGGACTATTAAAATAACACTTAATTTTGACAAGTTGATAAAGTGTCCCACCAGCTAATCAATACAGCTTCTGGGAGTCCAACAGCCTTATCAACTTTACTGATGTCTGCATATCTGCTAGTTTTGAGTTCCTGGGCTGCATTATCGGAGTGCCAGGGGAGAACTTTTGATATTGCAAATGAGCTGGGACGAAGGAGAACCCAGCGGACAAGAATACCAAATCCTTGGTATTTTTAAAAACCATTTGTATCACCCTGGTTCTTCCCCCAGAGGTGTCTGGGCACTGAACAGGCTCCCCAGGGCAGGGGTCACAGCCCCAGCCTGACAGAGCTCCAGGAGAGTTTGGACAATGCTCTGGGCACAGGGTGGAGACTGAGGGGTTTGGGGCTGTCTTGTGCAGAGCCAAGAGTTGGACTCAACCCTTGTGGGTCCCTTCCAACTCGGAACATTCTGACACTTCTGTTCCTGATAAGGTTTTACCCTCCTTTCTCTGTTTCTTGTGGCAAAAAGAAAATCTAGATCAAAGCTGAGTGGGAGATTTGATCTGTAATTTACCTTTTTTAAAATAGCGCAGTACTATTAAGTAACCAAAACAAGTACAAACAAAGCTGTGTGTTGGTCACATTATCAGAAGAAAAATAAGGAGCTGGAAATGCACAATGAGAAACTTGTGGTGGTGCTCAGTGTCCATCAACACCACCTGCATCCATGACAAATCATCTTCCAGTCCTACCTCTCGTTTTCACATTATCAAAGACACCAGAGGTGTCGTTTGGTAAAACTGCGTAGTATTTATTGAAGCTACATTTAGTTGTATTGGTAGATTTGGATCTTCATCAGTTCTGCACAACTACTCACTGGCTAGAGCTGTGGACTGAAGTTCAATGGTAAAATTGTTGTTTGGTGTAGGTGAGCAGCAGGTACAGTTAATAAAAATGTGATTGATGCAGAATCCATTTAAGCCAATAAAAGACTCAAGTGGACATTACCTGAGAATTCATATTTATTTGCCTTGGAGATGTTAGAGCAGGACAGGCATAATAAAAAGACTTTTGTCCTTTAGTCTGATTTTACCAAAGCTCTCTGAAAAACAAAGCAGCAGCTACCTCAGTGTATTTGTGGCAATTATTTGTGGATTTATTTGGGAAAGCATAGGAATGGTTATGAAACTTGTTAGGCCAGATTTAATTACTCTGCAAGTGGCAGACACCCAGCTTAAGTATTAATTTTACGTGGTATTTGATAATTCTGTTATGAGACCACAAAAATCAACTTCTTCAGGTATTCTGAAAACTTTTCATAAGAAATCTTAAATTTACTTCAAGATCAGAATTTCTCATTTTCACAATTTCCCAGCAATGTTTTCTGCTGTGTCTCTAAATGCACAAAATGTTCAGCTTGACAGTAGAGTTGAGAGAAGGAAATAATCTGAGTCTGGTCCAAGAATGACATAAATAATTCTTCGGTTTTCAGTAAAAGTAGTGTTGATGAAGGCAAAATTATTTTCATTGAACAACCTCTCCAAACTCTGATTTTACTGTGTATTGATCACAATTGTAGTATTTCTTACAACTGGCATCTGAGTTGAAGATGAGTTGAAAGAGTTGAGGTTTGTTCCTCTCTCTGTTCCATGGATATTAAAAATTTCTGTCCTGTGGGAACTAACAGCATGAGCATCCATCACACTGGGAATATTTTCCTTGCTCCTCAAGGGAAATTTTCTCAAATTGCCTAAATTAATTAAGGTGAATCAGGGACTAAAAAGGTTGTTACTAATCTGTGCTTAGCTTGACCTTTGCCTCTGTCCCATAGCAGAAAAGAGGCTGATATGTTCAAAATACTATTTTTTCCAGTTTTATGAAAAACATGACTTCTCTTTACATATCTACACATTCTTGGGTTTAATTTAATTCAATGCAAGGCTTGTTGGAACAAATGGTGACAGAAAAAAATACTGTAGATATAGTAAAATAAAAATGTTCAAGAATACAGCAGTTTATCAAAAGCTGTTTCTGGATAAAAGTGGGGTATGTCTTGCTAAGGACTGATAGGTGAAGTTGTCATTACTTTTGCTTGTGCAAGGATTTTCAAAAGGAATTTGATACAATTGTCTAACAGTGCGAAGCAAAAAAAAAGTTTATTAATTTATTTCAGTGCATATCTCTAATATACCCCTTGATTGATTTTTACACTCTCCAAGCAGAATAGGAATAGAGATGGAGAGACACAGTAAAAATAGGAGAAATATTGATGATGCTTGAAGTGGAAGGAGGAAAATACATTTCTATAACCCACAAGAGAGCTTGTTTTCATGGTCATCACTAAAATTAAATTCTTAAATCAGTTCTTTTACAGGAGGAATTATGAAATAATTCAATAAAAGGGAAAAGTCTGAGAGGAAAATAATTTCCTAGTGCTTAAAATACTCAGAATTGTTACAACTTTGTAGTCTTAGCATATAATCTTGGCCAAATGAATGCCAGGAGTGATCTAAAAGATCCCTGCTGTGGTCCCATTTCCTGCCCTTTTCCCATTCCCTCCTTTTGACTTCATTCTCTTTCAACTTCCTCTGCAGCAGCTCTGGTACTCATTTGACCCTCAGTGAGCCTTTTCTGTCCACTTGCTGGGCAGAAAACTAGGCCACCAAGGGAAAAAGGAGAAAAAGAGAAAAAAGAAAAGGAAAAAAATTTAGGAGAAAAAAAAAAAAAAAACAAACAACCCAAAACAAACCCAGAAATAGTTCTCAGCTGGTTTAGTATATTCACATTCTGAAGTTTTCAGAAGTTCAAGTTTTTGGTATCCTTCTCCAAAGCCTTCAGCACAGAAGTAAGCCATGGTGCAGGGTCTGGAAGATATTCTGCAATGTATATTGGTATTTTTGCCCCTTTAGTATTATGATACTTGTTTTTTCTCATATGTCTTTTGGAGTCCCATAAAATTCTCAGCACATATTTGGAGAACACTCAAATGGAAACACATGCGTGCTAAAAAGGAAAAGTGGACAAAATGAAGGGAAGGAGTGAAAGTGAGGGGGGAAACGTGCACTTGAAGAAAAATACAAGGAGGAAAATGGAAATCACTTCTGGAGATTCATTTTGTTTGGAAGTATCAGAAAAGACATGACATCTGTGAGCTTGTGGCCTTTAAGCTTGGAAAGATGCCTGGGTTCACCTGGGGAGCAGCCTGAACAAATGTCATTTGCAGCTGGGGGAGGTGAAAAAAGGAAAAACAAATGTGCCTGAGTCTGAAAAGGAACTTTCTCACACAGCTCCTGGTACCTGCACCAAGATGTTAGAAATGGTGGGGATTTTAAAGGGAAGGCAAGGACTGATTTGAAGCATTCAAAATTAAATACAAATGGAGAAAAACAGATATTTTGGTAGTAGTGTGGCAGCTCATTCCTTCAGTAGTTATGTACTCTGTGATTTCCCTACATATATGTAGAAATAAATCACGGCGTGGTGCTGGGGAGAACAGGTTTTTCCTTAACTGGCTGGTTAAATATCTACATGACCAAACAATGAAAACCTGTGTGACACTACCTGTTTTTCATGATGCCACATTGACAAGCACTACATATAAATCCCATTTTTTGACTGTGAAATCCATTCTTTTTTCCTCTGCACTGACCTTTCTAGTTCCCTGATCTCCCTCCTTCCCAGCACACCGAGTTTTCAGGGTAATGCACTTTTTAGGTGTGATTAAATTGAACGTGTTTTCTACAGTACCTGTGGGTTCACATTCTCTCAAACAACTGATTCAGGACATATCAAGTTTTATTCTTTTCCACCTTACATCTTCTTTCCTTTAAACAGAGAAATGGCTATTTAATTAATTTCATGGATTTAATATATCACTTGCATTCATTGTTTTGCTTTTCCTTTACCACTCCTTTTTGTGTCCTCTACCAAACCTGGTTGTTAGGACTGCTGATTCAACATTTTTCATTGGTCATACATGATTCTTTGTAGTTTCCTCACTGATCATGAGTAAGGTTGCAATATATACTCACTTTCACCAACTTAGTCTTTTATTTCGACATCAAATTCCATGTATAATATATGCATTGAGCTCTAGATGTTGGCTCCATATTTTTGTTATTTCCTTCCTATCTTCATCAGCTTAGGTGGAATTTTTGCCTGGATTTTTTTTTTTTTTTTTTTTTTTTTTTTTTTTTTTTTTTTTTTTTTTTTTGGTGGAGGAATTTCCTCTGAGGATTCACCTGACTGAAGGGCTTGTAGCACTTTCCCTCCTAACCTGTCAGTCTGGCAATTGTTTTTGAGGTCTGGGAATGGCCTTTATTTCAAATTCCTGGTGCACAAAAGTCTCTCAGGGATGCCAGAGCTTATTTACAATGACAAAACAAGTAGCACTATCTAGGTAGATAAGCTAACATTTTTTCCTTTTGTTTGATTTTCAGGGCACTCAGCTGTGTCCTTGTGCCACAGCAGCTCCCAGCAAGGAAACATCAAGTCACACACCAGTACCCCACTGGGCATTAAAGCCTTTTTGATATTTCCTCTTCTGGAGTCCTGAGTCTGAGTGGCTACATCAAAACTTTTTGTGACCAAAGACAAGGGTTTAATTACCATTTAATTAGTGCTCTTAGGAAATGCCTGATAAGGAGAAGTGAAAGGGGCCAGTAATTATACCTAATATGTAGCAAAGGCAAAGCTGCCTCCTCCTGGGAGCAGAGGAATGAGCAGGTTGTCTACATCACTTGTGCTTAGGAAAGAGACAAAGTCCTGACCTGTTTCATTGACAAATTCAGAAACAAAAAGTCTGTAAAAGAAACAAAATTCTGCAGCCATGGCTTTCTTTCCTCCTTCCAATTTTCATTTTCCCAAACAGAAATTCCCGTGGCAGTGCTACCCCTGATGTCATGAACAGCACATAGGTTTGGTGTGTGCAGTTTTCAGCCTTGCCTTCAGAGCTGTAACCCACGTCTGAGCTGAACCCTGCCAGAGCTTCCCAGGCACATTTCTAACAAAATCACTAACAGATCAGTTAAAAGTCTGTGATAAGGTGGGAGTCCCTCTAGTTTTCTTCTCTTCCCCCCACGGATGCTTTTTGTAAGCTCACATCAGGGATTTTGACTAAAAAATCAGTTCTCTATAGATATAATAAAGGACTGTATTAAGTCAAGTAGCTCCCCTGATGCTACTTGCTTCATTAACACTCTTCCCTGGTCTCCAGTGGATGTTCAAGTTCTTATTGGGGAAAATAAACACCTCTCCAATCTGTTTTTCACCTCTCATTTTTTTATTTATTTACTGATTTCTGGTGAGCCTAAAATGTGCTATCAAGCTTCATGTTGCATTTAATTTATTTCCAAGGTGCTTTTCTCTGTTGGATCCCCTGCAACGCTGTCAGGGTTTTGTTTTGAGATTAGTACTTTCTTAGCTGAACTGATTTCTTCTAGGGTAAAATAAACTGCACCATGAGCCTTTTTAGAAATGAGTAGTGAAGCATCTGTTGTGTTAGTCAGTTCCTACCTGCCCCCTCTGAAAAAGCTGGCACTCCGGGTTTTTTTCCTGTTTTTGACTGACCTTTTTAAGGGAGAGGTTTCTATTTCAGTTTTGTTGGCAGCCAGAGGTAGGCAAGGGCCAGAGACAGGTTGGAGACTGGTTCTGTTTAAAAGCTCATCAAAGAGATGAAGCATGATAACAGCTCCAACCATGAACCCACAGGTAAAAATTATTTAAAAAAAAAAAAAAGAAAATAAATTAGATGGATCTGACAAGACCAGCAGAGGTGCTGAGCTACTTTAGCAAAGCCTGGGTGTGTTGGCAATTCAGAATCAGCAATAACCACAGCTCCTGTCCTGCTCTGTCGGTTTCAGATGACAATTTTCTTTGGGCATTATGGCAGGGGTGATTTTAGAGGCTGTGGAAGAGTCCTCTGCAGAGAGGGTTTAAACGTGGAACTTTGGCAGTCTGGCCTTAAGAGGCACATACAAATCAAATTCCAGTTAGAGTCAAAGACAATGTGATCAAGTGGAGAAGTGGATGGCAGTCTGCTTGACTCAAAATTTTAAAAATGTATTAGAAATAGGATTAGGGATGAGTCACTGTACATGTTCTTTGCAGTAATTACAAAACAGCCCAGCTAAACCCTATTATTCTCACTGTACTTCCCTATTCTTTAGAGCATCCATTATTCTGGCATTGTAGGTGGATGATTTTTGCAACTGAGTTGCTAAATGTATATTACAATGGCGTTACAAACTTCATTTGCAATTTCTTTCATTGGTCTCTTTGTGTTTAATAAATGTTTAGAGAGCAAAACCCTTCTGTGGTAGCAAACCTCTGGGACTTACTGCAAAAGAAAATAGTTTTCAAGGCTTGTGAATGCACATTTCCACACCGTGTATCTATTTCCACAGGTGGAAGTGGCTTAGCTATGCAGTGTTTTGCCTTTTTTCTGAATCTGGGGAGCACCAGAGCTCTTCTTTCCATGTGCTACAGGGCCACAGGGGATGTGGCACCTTAATATCCAGAGTCAAAGTTAGCTCAGTTAGTTGTAGCCCAGCTGGTGACCCAGACTGGGGTTCAGTTGCCTAAAGCTGGATTTCTAATGCTCTCTGAGTTGCCCTCAGGACCTACAGAAGAAAGATGACCTTAAGATCACTTGAAAATTCTTGAAAGGATGCCCAAAGCATAAAAAGGGGCAGTAGGTGTGGGCAACTAAAAGATGTACTGAAGAACTCAATGGAAATCTAGTAAACGTCAGCAGATGGGATTAAGAGAGTCTGATGAATATTTAAAATTCAGTTCTTTTCCAATCAATTGCTGAAATTCAGTTCTTTTCTTTAAAGAAGACTGAATAACCTTCTGGCTGCATTGATTACAGTTTGTGTAACCTCATCCCCACGAGACAGAAGATACAGGAGACCTGTACTCTCCTGGAAAGTATAGGGGATATTTTGGGGAATAAGTGTCCCCAGACACCATTAATCAGTACAGTTGGGAAAATAAATTTGTTCTTCCTTGGTTTGTTTAAAAAAAAGTCTTCACTGCAACTTCAATTAGCACTTCAACACTCCTGAAAACTGTGTACATGAGGTGTCCTGATTTTTTCATTACAGAATCAACAATACTTTCTTTCAGATCATTCCTTTCATCAAGGACTTCAAAGCCCTTAATGAAAACATATTTTGTTTGTTTAAATGGCGTAATGGATCACAGCACAGTATTGCCTGAGCTGACTGATATACAGCCACAAAATTCAACTTCTTGTTTTGGCCTTAGTAGTTCAAATATATCACATTTGGTTCTATGCTAGTCTTAGTCAAAGACTGCCTGTACCCACATTTGGAAGGAAAAAATGAGGAGATGGCAAAATGCTGCAAATATGAAAAAAACAAAAACAAAAACAACAACTTGCTAAATAGTTAATGCAATATCATACTTTTATTTATAATGGATAATAGCAGAGAAACAAACAGAAAGAATCCTGATATCTGTATCATTTTGACTTGCTGCTACTGTTTCACAGCGAGTTTTTCCCTTAAGAACATTTATTCAAGATAGTTCATGATTAATTCACGTACACTGGTTGCAGACAGCATATGTCTGGAGGAAGATCCCATATTGCATTTAATTATTATCTCTTTTTTTTTCTCAAGTCTTTTAGTCAGTTTGGTTGAATTCAGCTCACTGGCTGAAGACATAAAAATACACAACACTTTGTTTGGAGTCAGTTTCTCAGGTCTAATAACCACATTCCCTGGAAGTTCTGGTGTATCCACAAGGGCCTCAATCACCAGCAATATTTTACCAACACAAATTACAAAAGTCATTTTGCATTTTTTAGTTCCCATATTTTCAAATCCTCTCTCCATTGGGAAACTCAGTCCCACCACCTCAATTCTCTGTCTACAAAAATGAAGGTGAAAAAGAGCCAGGTTTCTTGCTCATGATTATTTCCAGCCCTGCCACTGCCAGGTTCTTCAATGTCCCCTCTCCTAAAAAAAATACAGACCTGGGGCTGCAGTGCCTGGGCCTGGAGGGGGGGTTGGGGTGAAAAGAGCAAGCCATGAATGAAAATGCACTTTTCATTTTCAACTTATCCAAAACTCGAGTCTATTTGGGTTCAAAGAACACAACCCTCTGCTTACGGTTTGGGCTGGTGTAGCTGAAATGTCACATTCACTACTGGGAGGAACAGCACTCCTTACAGGAGTGTAAATACCCAGTTATGCTTCTGACTTGGAAATTAGACCTCAGCTCTCTGCTGGAATAATTTTAAGTGAGTCAGGTCTCCAAAAAACCTCTGTACAAAATATTGTTCTGCTAAAGAAATTTCTTTTTCAAGCTTGCTCACTCATATCCCTAAGCCAATAGAAAATGAAAACTGATTATTTTCCCTTTGAAACACATGTGCTCTGCTCATTTTCTGCAATAATATAATTCAGAATAAAATAAGGGGAGGGATATAAATTTTCATTGACCATATTAAATTGAACAATGTACATACTTCTGTGGTGTTAGTTTTCATTACAAAGAAAATTGAACTGCAGAAGATGGTTATTTGAAGCTCTATAGATTTTTCTGCCCCATAAGCTGCAAAGAATATGTTTAAATGTGTTCATCCTTTCTTTATATGTTTATATGCTTATATATATATTTTAATATATGTACATGTGCAAGCACAGACACACAAATAAATGTGCTGCATTTATGAGAAAAACAGACTCCTGATATTTCACTATCTGGGAAGATGCACAAGTTCAGTTTTTCTGTATTTCCCCCCATATTTTTAATTGTTATGATTTTTCACCATATTCTAGTCAGATCCTTGAGTGCGGGGAGAGGCAGAAAAGAGAGGAAGGAAGGCAATAAATGAAAATATACACTGAGCGTCCTAATTAAGATTTATTTAATCCAGCTACAAAACAGTATTTAGCATCCTGATGGGAGCAGATTGCTTTCACATTTGATGTGATTTCCCATTTTTAAATAAGAAAAGTGGCACTGTATTAGACCTGAATCATTGCTGCAGTGCTGTGATATTTGGGATTTCAGAGCATGCAGCTTCTTCAGGGGCAGGTTTGCTCCAAAGCCACGGCAAAGAGCCCAGCAAAGCCTGGCTGTGCTGCAGAGCTCCCTGTGCCAGCCCCAGGGGAAGGACCTCCAGCAGGCAGAGAGGGGCTACCCAAGGCAGCTTTCACCTGCCGGGTGGATCTTTTATACAGCATGACCTTGGAGTATCACGGCAGGCAGTAAAATGTCTAATGGGACCTGCTGCTCCTGGTCAGATCTTTGAAAAAGTCAGCCCACAGAAATAAGAGACAGATGGCACATCTCCACCTGTCAGAGACCTTGTACCACCAGTAGATGTTTGGGATTCAGTTTCTTACTAATCATACTTAGCATTCCCTAGGGAATACTGGGAAGAAATTGGGAAGAAATAGATATTGGGAAGAATATCCTAATATTTATTTAGGTTTTGGGAAGAAATTCTTTCCTGTGAGGGTGGTGAGGCACCGGTAGAGGTTGCCCAGAGAGGCTGTGGATGCCCAATCCCTGAGTTCAAGGCCAGGCTGGGTGGGGCTCTGATGAACCTGGTCTAGTGGGAACTGTCCCTTGCCCACAGCAGGGGGTTGGGAATGAAGGATCTTTATCTTCCCTTCCAACCCAGATCGTTCTGTTGCACTTTTACAACATCCCATTCAATCCATCCTTGCTAATGCCTTTCACTGTGATTTTTTACTGACTAGCACTAAGTACTTTTTTTTTTCTAACATCTGCACCAATAAACCCCCCAAGCTCCCTGTACAGGTCAAGCAGGCAATCCCTGTAAACACAGTGAGGAAAAAGTGTTCTGCAAGTTCATAATCTCAAGCCAATCTCAATTAATAATTTCTGAAGCCTTTCAATATTACATTGCCAGACTGAGTGTTTTCCAAGGAAAAAACACGTGTGACCAGGCAGCCTTGATACAGAGGTATATTAACTGGGAGGTTTAATACATTTTTTACAAAGCTCAGCAGAAATAATTCCACCAGTACCCAGGAATAAAATGAGAAACATAATGATGCTGTTTAAAATGCCAAAGAGCTCTAGGTTAAAAATATGAACATAAGGCCTGATTCAAAGCCATGAATTTAATAGAAAGAGTCATGATGAATGCAGTGATTCTGGAACAAGTCCCCAGAAGAGCAAAGCACCACCATGTATTAAGCTAAAGGCCAGCCCTCTGCACATTTCCAGCACATGAACCAATTTCCACCAAGGCTGCCTGGGTCAGTGCCAGGCTGCACATTGCCCTGAGAGCTGGACAAGACACTTGGTGCATCTGTCTCTGTTTGACCTTTGGGACAAAATCCAGCTGGAGGGCTTTGGGACTCCACAGAGCCCGAGAGTTTTGGGCTGGAAGGGCTTTGTGAGACTCAGTGGGGCAGAGTCTTGTGAGTTGTGTGTGTTGGTTGTGTCCTGCAGGCACCAGGGCATGGGAGGAGCGTCCTGCACAGAGGGCAGGATGACCTCTAGGCTGTGCCAAGCTGTCTCACGGGATGCCACAAGGTCCTTTTATGCTAGCTCAGTGTGTTCCCAGTTCAGGCCCAGTCACATCTGCTGAAATGTGAATTGAGTCCACTACCAAACCCCGTGTAAAACCGAGTGTCTGCCAAGAACCTTTGTGCCGTGTGTGGCAAAACCCTCTGGGAACCAGATTATGGATTTTCTTTTCCCTTCTGGCAAACAGACCTCAAAAATATGGGAGCAATAAATTTGGGGCTTTCTGTTAACTGATTCAATGTTTTCATCATCTGTGGGCTTTCTTTCCAAACCTGACACTGCAGAACATAGTTGAAGCTGGGAACTAGGAAGGGAGAACATGGATTTCACAGCCGCAGAACATCAGAGTTTGCAAAGCAAGGATAAAATTGAATTCCAAGAAATGGAATTTCCAAGCAGGTGTTGGAAGCACATTTTAAAGGCTGAATAGTTTGTGATTAATAGCAATACAATCTAACCCCATTAACATTATAATTCAGGATTGTTAAGAATAGAGTATCCTGTTAGGAAGATTTTTTTTTTTAAGATGCTTTGTGTAAATTTGCAGATAATCATTTTAACAGCTGTCTTCAGGAACTTAGAGTACTTAAATAATTTCACGAACTAGAAATAAAAATGCTAATGACAGAGATATTTGTTTTATTATTCTTAAGTAAAGATGTACTTATGTAATGCAACTTTATTTCTTGTTAGCAAATGTTAATGTAATTTTTAAATCTTGTACTTTTATCCCTAAGTTTTTTATAAATTATTTTCAGTGTAACACAGGTAACAGATGATCACTCACAGTCATCTGCTTCCCTGCTTTCCAGTGCTAATGACTGAGAATTACCGAAGCAAAACATAACTTCCTATTAGCAGTCTGTGTTAATGAAGAAGGTCTAAAGCACACATACCACTTAGCTCTTAAATAAATTACAAGCCCTGGGTGTTAAGTGGCTAAATGAGTATTTTTAAACAATATTTGAATAGCACCTCTTTTCTACAGCTGCAGGTGTTTACAAAATGCCTGTCTTTTACCTGCATTTTGCACTAATCTCTGAAATAACATTTTGAAACAGCTGTTAGTTTTTCTGTCGATAGCTCTGGTTTTGTAATCACCAGTAATGATTGCATGAGATTCCCACTGCATTCCCTTAAGCTATGCTATGCAAGGAGGCAGTTTTCCATCTTACTTTTATTTAAGCAGAATTTCAAGCACAAAACTTGAGAAAATTTTTCAACGGCATCTATGTGTAGAAAAGGGAGGTCGTTGTTTGAAAGAGATGAAAATTTGTTCATCCCTCACCTACCAATGAAACTAAATAATTGCTGCAGGTGGGCTGAGATTCCCTCCTTTGTACCCAGAGATAAAGTATTAACAAGCTGCTAAAGAATTTGGTAAAAGGGAGGAAGGAGAAAACCCTTTTATGTATGACTGGGGATGCTTAACCTCATCACAACTTATTTAAACGTTTCAATGCAACATTTAGTGCCATGAAAAATTCAAGGATCTTGCACTTTTATTCCAGGACTGTGGCATTTTTCATGTAGCTCTTTGGAAATTAACAATAATGCTAAAAGTGCACATTTATTTTCAATGTGAGAGTTGTACAATTACATATGAAATGAGTTAGTTGTGGTTGTGCAAATTAGTGGAGAGATTTGACAGATCTGCTCACTTAGAAATCCTGGGTCCTCAAAGCTGAAGAACACCAGAAAAGGCATGCAAATGTGACCCCAAGTGAGTGATACAAAACACTTAAAAAGTCCAGGAGAGAGAATAGTTCTAGAGAGTTGAAAAGTATTTTCACGTGTGTTATTTTTGGTTTAGTGCTCCCAACAGCACCAAAATAAATGTGATTTAAAAATGAATCTCAGTATAAAACTTTTCTCCTCCAAGGGATCAAGCTGTGGGAATGATGGACAAACCTCAAACAGAGAGTTTTGAGATAAAATCAGACCTCCAAAAACTAGAAGTGTAGGCAAATCCTCCAAATGTCTTTGGAGGAGTGAGAGTATTTACTTATGTGGGTGAGTATTAGAGTTGCCACCCCGTTCCCTGTTGTCTGCAGGACTATTTTCAGCACAGTTTAGGTGGCCCAGGCACGACTTTGTGGAAGCAGTTTGGTGCAACAGCAGCACACCCAAGTTAGGAGCTTCTGGGTAAAGGTTGGATGCTTTTACCCAGCCTGTGCACGTGGCACTGGGATGACAGCTCCTGTCTCCAGCTCAGAGGGCTCTGGTTCTCAATGCACGCCACAGAACATCAGGACCACCATCTGTAGGGTACAGACCATTGCTGGTGAGACTCACCAAGAGCCAAGCTCCACCCCACACTCATTTCCCTTTGGGATCCTCCACTGGATCCTGGAGGACTTCAGGCAAACTCACAGTTTCACTCCCAAGGATCCTATTTTAGTCTTAGTATCATCAATTGAGATGGAAGACAATGCATAAAACGGACCAGAATTACTAGAGCTGCAAGGCCTGAGATACATTCTGTGTCGCCTTAAAATTGCTTGGAAATAAACCCAAACTACTCATGGACATCTTCAGGCTTTTGTGCTAGAATGAGCCTGACATTTACAGATCTTCTGCTGAAAATATGATTTTATTACCTGCCTTAAATTGCCTGTTTTCAAGGAGAAGAATCTGGAACATAAGATGTTAGCTGAATGAAAAATTGCTGACCTCAGAATAAATTATTCCTAGTTGTCTTCATTCCCTCTGAGTAAAGGGCAGCAGTATCAGTGTCTCTCTTCAAAGTCCAATCACTTTAGTCTTGCTCCTAGTGACACTTGGCTGCCTGCTGTCTACCAAAAAAAATAACAAGTAGAGTTCTACTGAGCTCTACATTGGGGAGGAAAAAAAATCTGTATTCTAAATCTCATGATCAAAAATTTACTGACTTTACAAATGTGAATTTATCTCAATATTTTAAAAGGCCATACAAAAATTGTCTGTTGTCCAAAGCCATTACCATTAACTATAAGCCAAAAAAATGAAATCTAATACCACTATAAGAAGCTGGGAGTGAAACGCAGGGAAAGCTGCGCAAGAGTACACAGGATTTTTAAAAGGATTAGTATTTTACTTTTTATAAGGATTATATTTATATTAGGGTGTTTTTTTTTTCTCATGAAATTACAGAACAAACTAAATTAAACACTAAGGATTATAGTGAAGTACCAGGCAATGCTTGTAGGAGCAAGGTGATAATTTCTTTATGTTTGTGTAACATTGAGAGGTGAAAAACAAACATGTAATATGCAAATTTTTCTGGAGTTATATTTGCATTAGAAGGCACAACCAGTGAAACCACTGGGTCCATTATTCATGGCTGGATGGCAGTAGGCATCAATATGAACCCAAAACAATCTTTACTTGGTAGCAACGACACACTTTTTACAAAAATTGTATACAACAGTGAAAAAAGTCACCTAATTGAGGCTCCTCCTTCCTGTGCCCTCTCGTGAGCTCTGTGAGGTGCCCACAGCAGGCAGGATGGGTTTGATGAACAGTTCATGGAACTCCAGTGTGAGCACAATCACCTGAGAGCTGCATGGACGTGCCAAGGATGGGCTCGTCCTGTGTGCTCCTCGCCCAGGAATGAGAAGGAACTTCAGCTCTGAGGGACTCTCACACCTCATCTTCTGTCTTTGCTGGGAGCAGCTTCTATAAAACAGGATTTTCTGAACAAACAGAACAGCCTGTGCCTCACAGCAGGGGAAAGAGGTGGTTTGGCATTGGAGATAAATATGTCTGATTCTCAGGCAGAGGTCAGGTAGGTTTGGGTAACTCCTTTTCCACACTGATAGTGATTATTAAACTGTACCTTGAAAACTCTTCTATCTTTGGGCCACTAATGTGTCCCACAATAAAGGTTATTCTCTCTTTCTAACCTTTTAAAAATATTACAGGAAAAAAACTTTTTTTTTCTTATCAGACCAAATTTTATAAAATATTGCCAATTACATTTGACAGCTGATATATTTAATTCTTTGAGCATATGCCTCTTATGACTTCCTGACTGGGACATGTACATTAAAACTCTGACAATTTGGGGAAATTTTAAAATTTAAATGATTATTAAAAAAAAAAGTACAGATCAAATTCAGTGTTGAAAATGGTCTTTTCCCCTGAAATCTTAGGGTCTATCTTGAGAAAGTGCACTAGAAACAACTACTCACTCTCTTTTCCTTAATGTTTCGTTGATGTGATCTAGCATACAAAAGAACCAGAGTAAGATTAAAGATTAATTTGAATTTGAAGGTTTTTTCCTCTTCTTAGCCCAGTTAGTGTATCTGTGTTAAGCAACTAAAAATATCTGCAGATGGAAACTCATTAGAAAATTGACAAAAAGTCTCATGGAAGCTATTTTAATCTCTTCAACAACACCTTCCTCACAAGGAACATCTGGAGGGTACTGTAACATATGCTGTGCTTAATAGTGAATTATCCCACACATTTCAAGAAAGGGAGGAATTGTTAAAATTTTCTATTTCTTATGCCAGGCTTTGCATACTTCAATAAAAGCAATTTTTAAATATCCTCATTAGTAATGTGGCATTTCCTTCCTCTTTCCATCAAGAACATATGATGCTTGCATGTGCCATGTATTTTGGTGAGCCATTCCACGCCTTGGATTTATTCCATCATTATTTTGTTGGAAAAACAGCCTTTTTAGTGCCATATGAGGCCAGAGTTGGGCTCCCGGGCATCTTTGCCTCCACTTTAGTTTCATCTCACTTTCATTTAAGGACAGACATTGCCATGCTTACTCACTGAGAGTATTGTATGTTGTAGGTGGGTTTCCCATGCACAAAACACAAAATCGGATTTGTTCTGTAACCTGATGATCCTTTGGCACAACTCCTACAAATACCTGTGTGCACAACTGTTTTAAAATTCTTGCTATTTGTCATTTTATGGATTTCTACTGACTTGGGTTTGATCTTCCTGAAGGAGAACACCCCACAGAGCACAGCAGAGGGTATTGGTATTCCTGGTGTTTTCTCTGGGTAATTCAATCCCCAGCTGACACTCAACTGCAGCAGGACTCCTATTCAGAGGAGATTTGGGGTGACTGGGGACTTGCCTCTTTTCCAGGAGTAGAAAAAACCTGCAGTTTGAATTTCAGCCTCCACTAAACCCATTCCTATTCAGAGTAATTTCATTTCCACTGGTGAAATCAAGAGCAGAATTATGCCCAGATTGTCTAGCGAAGAACAGGATGTAATGAAGGCTGGATTTATTTTCAGAAATCCTCTTAGGGTATTGCCTCGGGAAAGATAAGAAAAATAATTTAATTTCATGAACAGTTCAGCAGTTGTAAAATCCCATACTGTGAAACAGAAAGGAGACTTTTGGAGAAAGGCTTCTTTGGGGCAGCCAGCTGCTGAGGAGCATCAGAGCATCTCTCTCAAGTCCCATGTCCAGGCACATCTCAGACCAGTGCTGCATCTCAGACTGTGCTCTTTTGAAAGGAAACATGCTCTTCCTTTGACAAAAACATCACCTATACTTGAGAAACTAGTCCTTTCCCCATAACAATGAAATAATATTTTTGTGACAAAGAGAGGAAAGATTTTCTTATGTGTTTATTCAGCATCTGAACCTATAAATTGCAGGTAAACAATACAATTCTGCTCCTTTTTTCTCCTCCCATATCTCTTAGAGTATATATTTAAATTGCTAGAACAAAATTTACTTCTATTTTCAGCCTGCTTTTGTATTCTGTACCTACTCAATTAATTTTCTGCTTTAAGGTATTTTAAATGTATTTTAAAATTGGACAAAAGACAGTGACTATGAACCCTCAAACCAATTTGAGCTTGTATAATGAGCATAAATCATTCTAATAGAGCAATTTAAAATCAATTATGACACCATTATTTTTGAGCTCATTACTGATTTTATAAATAAACCATCAGCCTTTCATCATTATACCATGTAGATGGCTAGACTGCATTGTGTACTGGGTGTCATCTTGCATCCTCAAGGCTGTACAGTTGTTTCCTAGGTTATTACAGCATTTGGCAACCCTGTGAAGTGCAATGCAGAATAACACCATGGAAAGTGTGTATCATTTCTCTCAAGTCACAGGGAACAAGGAAGCTTTTCCACCACTCTCTGTTAAGTCATCTTCCTCCCTAGTTAATAATACACTAATTTCTTTATATTATATTTTCCTGCCTTTCCAGTTAGATTTTTTTTATATATCATCTGAAGCTCAAGTCTGTGTAGGACATCCCTGCTGAAGACTCTGATATCTCATTTGAACAGTTTGTTTTTTAGGCATTAAATTTGTGCTTTATTTAAGGCAGCACCTTGCACTGTAAAATGAACGTGAACCTAGTGAGTGTCAGAGCTTTCCCAAAGGTGTAGATGAAGTGGATAAAGTGGTGAAGGTCCAGTTCAGTGTCTCAATATAAATCAGAAGCAGAGATTAAAACTGAAGACCCCACTCTCAAGCCAGTACCCCACTAACCTGCATTCCCTCACAACTCTGCTTGCAGGGAAAAAAAGTAATTTACCACGTAAATTTTCATATAATTACAGTGATATTCTTCAAATGTCTTATGTATCTTGGTCTGAAAAGAATCAAGTTTTCTACCTCTTTGGACCACCCCTATTGATGTAAAAGTGTTGACCTTGACAACTATTCAGATAGCCAGTTAATTACTGAAATAAGTTGCTTTTATAAACAACTATGTGGGTTCAGGCTGCCAAAAGAAATGGGAATATCACTGACACGAGAATGATGATGCATTTCTGAGCAGACATCTAAGGGCAAGCACAGGTTAGAAATGAGGAGACAGAGAACGTGAAGCTGAGATCTTTCCTGCCAGAAAAGGAGAGTGAGGTGTTGCACAAGGGGAAATTTACTCCAGTGGCCCCTCTTGAGATGTGGTGACCCTGCCATACTCTTCACTTCATTTTATCTACACAGCATGTAATCACAGAGCTGCTCAAAGCAGGTTATAGAAGAAATGCAGCAGCCAGGATCTGCAAACATGACAGCACCACATTCCCTGAACTCTGCAGTGCCTGTCTGAAGCTGTGCCTGTGCTGTTAAATAACAGAGTCTGTCCTCTGTCCTTGAAACTCAGTGGTGTCTCACCATGGCTAAACTGCCTTCCCTCCTTTGTGTGTACTGAATACTAATAAATATCTCCAGGCACACTGTCCTGCAACTCATATTTGGAAGAGCACTTGCAGACCCAGGCCAAAATTGTGCCAGGGAGCACACAAGTAATTAAGCACTAGGAGGCACCTTGGTTTTAAAGGCAGCTCCCTGGCCCTCATTCCTTCACCACTGTGAGCGAGTGACTTCAAATCTTCGGGAGCTCCCGAGCACAAGCACAGGTCAGGTCTGCCCTCTGGACCACAAGTCACAAATGAGCTGGAAGGTTCCATCTGTCCCCTTTCCAACAACTGACAGACAGCTACCAAAAAGAAGCGGTGGTTTACAAAAATGACAGAGAGAAAGGAAATCACAGAACAAACGAGCATGGGCTGGAGCCCCTGGGAAGTTCTCAGCTTACCAACACATCCAGAGGATTGCTGCTGGACTGGTGAATGGCCAGGCTTTCAGCACCACCCTAACATGGCATTGGTGACGCTGTAAGACAAGGAGGGGATTCTTTTACACCTCTCTTTGGATTTCCAGGTGAGTACGATGACAAGAAATAGGTGTTCATTTGTCCTCACTATGCCTGCAAGCAGGCAGAGAGGGCCATCTTCTCCTCAGAAACCCCATGCTGGTGTGGTGCATCTGCTGGGGATTGTGGCACATTAACTCTGCCCTGTGCCTGTCTTTGGGCAGTCTTCCTCTTCAGAGCAGTCTAAATCAGGCTCAGAAACCCCAATAACAGGGATTCTGTTGGGATTCCTGATCACCTAAGCGCCAGGTGTTTGCTGAATACTGAATATCCTTGGTGAAGCCACTGAGATCTGTGGAAAGAATTAGGTGGAGTGATGGAGCAGGTAGGAGACTTGAACTTTACAAAGGGAAGCTGGTTGTTAAGAAGTAGTCACTAACAACACAGAGTGTTTTCAGGCTTCAAGCCAAGGTTAGAAACCTTGAAATTTCTGCTTGTCATGGCTACAAAATAATACATTAAAAAAAAAAAAAAAAAGGAGGAGGGTGTGCTACTTGAGCTGAACTACAAATGTGATGGGGTTGAAGTAAAGATGAGCCATCTGTAATGATTTGCATGACTTGGCATAACTCTGGTGTCCCATCTGCTTGCCCTCCTGCCACTGAAGCTTTTCTAATACAAGGCCCAGTATCATGAGATGCTGTTGTTAATCTCTAGGGAAGTGGAGTGAAAAGTAGCCCTGGTGAAACTCTTGGTGAGCCCAGCACTGGGAGGGCAAGCGAACTTTTTAGTGAGGGTTGAATTAAATGGCTGGACTGTATGAATATTTGAGAAAATTTGTTGGAATCAGTTAAATCCAATGCACTAAAGATAAAAATTCTGCACAGGCTGAGTTGATCAAACATCCAGGTATGGAAAGAGAGGGACTGCTGTTTAAGGAACAATTTCATAGGGAAGTGTCTGGAGACAATTTAATGGCTATTTGAGCACAGATTGGTCATACTACCACCTCCAAACTGATTTACATCCACACGGCAGAACTAAAGAGAATTTAGGATTTCTGACTATGTCTGCATCTCTCCTGTTTACCAAATGACACACACTCAATGGGGACTTGAATTCCAGTGGATATTTCAAAAGATTTCTCCAAATAAATAAAAGTACTATTGTTCCCAGATCTGTTCAACCATAAACCTACTAATTCCTACTGCCTTTTATCTGAAGGATTTCTCTTCTATGTCTGGCGAAGAGTAGAATGGAAAACTTCAAGCCAAAAATGTGGTGGAGGCTGATCTCCATCTTCATATTTGTATTTTAATATAAGAATCTTTCATTATCGGCTTTCTGTTTAGATTTAATTGGAATGCTTCAATTAGGTTTCAGAAGGGCATAAAATATTTGAAGCATCAACACTCGAAAGATGCAGTGTGGAAGAGTGGAGGGGAATGTGTTTGTCCCTCCCTTTCCCTTGGTGCAGAAAATGCAGGAGATGTGTTTGTCGTGCCCCAGGGCTGTAATACCACACACCAGCCTTTTACAGCTCTTCTGTGCTATGTGTTCAGCCTCGTGGTGAAGGAGAGAGTGCAATATATGCTGAGTGCTCCAGCTCTCTGCTGTGCCTTACGGTCTCTGAAATTTTCAGACAATTTCAGAAGAATTATGACACACAAGGCATGAAATTGGAAACAAAAAGCCACAGCTAAATTGTTTGTAAAGTTACTGCTACAGAGATATAGATCCAAATTTTCTGAAGGCATAAACTGATGGAAC
This sequence comes from Cinclus cinclus, assembly GCF_963662255.1. Taxonomy (NCBI): domain Eukaryota; kingdom Metazoa; phylum Chordata; class Aves; order Passeriformes; family Cinclidae; genus Cinclus; species Cinclus cinclus. The sequence continues at coordinate 4,836,597 of NC_085050.1, forward strand.
TCTTTTCATCTTCAGTGGAGCAATAACCTCACTGGCTCACAGCAAATTATCCTCTCCCCATTTGAAAGGTAGTGCAGCAGCATAATCAAGGCATCCAAGGCTGCCTAAAACCCAGGATCCTTCTTCAAAGGTGAAGTCAGAGAGTTTCTGAATGCAGTTGCATGTGGGGTATCCTAAGCTTCCTCACAGAAATATTTGAGTCATCTACAGCTCAGCATGGGGTGTAAAGAAATCAACTAAGACTGAATTCAGTAAGTGCAGGAAAGAAAATTTTTAGTTTTTTTTTTTTAATATTATTCACAGCTCCTTAGTGAGTTCCTAAGAGACAAAGCGCTTTGAAGTCTTACATTTCTTCATCATCTCCTTCTCCTCCTCCTCCTTCTCATTTTATGTACATAGCAGAGTTTGGCTCTGAGGTACAATGTCAAATGAATTTTAGTGCTTTGCAACTGAAGACAGAAGAAGGAAGTTTTTCCTCAGCCTTCTACTATGCTTTAAACCATCTCCAACTGCCTCATTTCTTTTTTAAAGACTTACTAATCAGAAAAAGAAGCATTTCTCCATTTGAAGTACGTTTTAAATGGGACGTTTCCATAGCACAAAGGCACACCTTACCTGAAGGCTGACTTCAAAATGTGCAGAGACTTTTGTGAGTGCATCAGGCTCAATGGCTGTGTGTAGACATTCATTGTGGTTTGCATTATAGATTTGACAGCTGTTTTACTATAATTCCTTGAAACCACTCTTAATGAAGTTGTTTTTTTGTTTGTGTTTTTTTTTTTTTTTTTGGCATTTCATTGAGCATTATTTCCACAGAATGATTGCTAGTTATTCGTTGGCTGTAGTAGAAAAGTTTCCTCACCCAAACATCCAAGATGGGATCATTGCTGTCCCCTGTATTCAACATTGGTTTCAATGGTAACAGCTGGGGTTGTTGGATCCCATCTCCTTCCCATTTCCTTCAGGATGAAATATCAGAAGAAAAATGTTCCTTTTTGAGGAAAAAAACCCATCCTGAATTAATCTATTTGATATCACTGCAATTTTAAGCAATCTCAGAGACATTATAAACTCTGACCTGCTGCTTCTTCCTCTGGCAATTTTCAGTGGTCCAGCAGTCATGAGGCAGTGACATTTATTTCCACAGCCTGGACACCCAAGACTCATCCCTAACACATGTGCAGAGAAAAAAGCACCCAAGCCAGGACCCTACTCTTCTGTTATGTGACACTGAACTTTTTCTAACATCTTCTAGACTTACCTGCTACACAGAAACTGGGGGGAGGATTTTATACAAGCAGGAGATACATAACTTTCCTCGAGCCTGCAAGCACAGAAGTAATGAAGCCTGTCTTGGCTTGCAAAGCAGGATGTAACCAGCAGTAGGTATTCTACCACCATCTGTTAAAACCAGCTGAGGCAGTGTTCTCTATCTTTTCCATGACCCAACCTCCCTCCAGGGAGATATCTTCTGTTAATGGGCCATTGAGTCCCATTCTGCATGGCTGACAAAATTCCATCAACCCATTGGGAGATGCTCCACCCAGGAGGAGGAGCCAAGCATTTCCTACCTACCCAGATAAAATCTGAGATTTGGAACTTCAGAGGAGCCTTTTTCCACTGGATTCCGGAGGAAAATTACATCATCACTGGACCTTTGGAGGAACACTCCAAAATTGCTCCTTCTACAGGAGCACTGCTCCAGCTGAACCACATCTGTCACTGCAGGACTGCAGCCACCATTTAATGGGACTGGTCCAACCCCCTGGCTGATTGACAGGGTGTCAGGTTGTATTCTGACTCTGTCAGTGTTTTAGGTTTTTTTGTATTATTGTGTTTTTATTTTAATTTTCCTAGTAAAGAACTTTTATTCCTATTCCCATATCTTTGCCTGAGAGCTCCTTAATTTCAAAATTATAATAATTTGGAGAGAGGAGGTTCACACTGTCAATTTCAAGAAAGGTTCCTGCCTTTCTTAAACACCTGCCTTTCAAACCAAGACAAGTCATATTAGTAAGGATTTAAAGGCAGTCTTTTCAGAGATTTGCTTAGAGTCCTGAGAGGTTTGTACAATTTGAACTGAATACTTTTTTGGATTTTTTTTTGTCACATTTACACTGACAGCTATGTCAAAGCCAACATGAAGAACTCAGTGCAGATGGCCTTCACATCTGCGAGTGGAATGGAAAAAAAATCCACAAAAGGCAGATATTTAATTAGGGCAAATGGTGGGATTATTATTTTGCTGCTCTTCAGACTCCCAATACAATGACTTTGGCACTGACTGTGATCATTGTGAGGAGAGAGATCTAAAGGAATTGTGGGGAAAGTGTCTGAGCTCAAAATAACCCAAAATTAAAATTAAAGTAGGCAAAAACTGACAGCATTCTCTGTAGAGTTTTTTTGTCACAAAATTTTAAAGTGTCAAAGGAATGAAAAAAAAATAGGTGCATAATTTCAAAACGTACTTCACATTATTCAGATATTGTTCTCCTTTAACGAGATGTGTATAATATTCAATTCCAGGCAAAGAGGCAGTCTATCTTCATTACAGTAAAAAACAATAAATAAATCCCAAACTCTGAAGGAAATTTAAAAAAAAAATGAAATAGGCAAATATGCTATAAGTAACAAATTAATATAGAAATCACCTGAAATAATGATTTGTTTTGCTACTCTTATTGAGTCGACCAAGCCTATTCTGTGAGTAGAATACTGGTACTAGATTCATGCTGGCTAAAAATAGGAAGGTGTTTTATGAAAGTATAAAGGGGCAATTCCCATTCAGAGCCTAGAGAGGAAAAATAAAAATAAATAAATAAATAAATAAATAAATACAGTGGAAAGTCCAAGAGAAAAACTCAAATTTCACAAATGTCAGAGAACTCACATTGCCCAGACACTATAAAACTTTGTGTGTTTACCCTGCTGGAGGTTTTCTTAAAAATTGAGCTAATAAAGACAATTATTCCCTTCCTTTTAGCCATGCCTTTATATTTATCCCTTCATTAAGTGGTCTACACTTAATTCCATTATATTCTATATTTTCTTTGAAACACTCTGATAATCTTTATATCTATTTAAGCTTTTGTGGGGGAATAATGCTCTTTGTCAATGCAGCAGCCTCATGGGCAGCAGTATTTGAAAAGTATTTATTAGCAACTTCTCTCTCTGTCTTCATCCTTCATTTGCTTCTTACTGCATGAAAAGCTGCATTATATTGAGCATTTCCTTAGTGTGAAGTCTCACATGCCAAGAATAATTTTAACACACCCATTAATGCAATCTATTCCGCAGCATACCTTTTTTCTTTTCTTCCCTCTTCTCTTTGATTTTCTTCTTTGCTGCTGTTTGACCTCCCACAAAGGCATTACACCATGGTAGCCTGGATCTCAAGTGAAATAACTTAAATACAACAAAATCAAAATCCAGCCTTAAAGAGTTGATTGTGGGGCAGAAGGAGGAGGAAAGAAAGTTTACCTGATTAAATTAATTACTCACATAGCTGTCTAAATAAGTGCAGTGATGGCTGGCCAGCAGAGAGATAAAACTGCAGCTCAGTCACTCAGAACCTCAGATTAGATCTTAAACCAGTTTGGAGATAAGATTTTGGCCACTTTCTTACTGAGTTTCCCATGGGAAAAATTTCCTATTAATTCTTTGAAAATGAAGTGAAGGGAAAGGAGGGAAGCTGTGTGTGCTTTTTTGGGGTGGGGAAGGGGGTTGGATGACAAAGAGAAACAAGTGGGGGAAAAGAAAATTGTAAACACCAAAATGAGGCAGGAGCAGCAAACACTGCTGCATTGCAGGCAATTTGGGAACCTCTTGCTTTCTGAGTTCCAGCCTGGTGAGATTGATTATACAGTCATTCAAACTCCTGAACTTCTGGTCAGGTAGATCCAGTGCAGGCAACTTTAACTCACAGTTCTTTATATCAATTCTTTTCTATAAGTCACACATGCAGAACCTTTTTTATATATTGATACATCCTGTTTCATTATTTTAAGTGAAGGAAAACTAAACATTAAAATAGCAGTGCTAGATTGTCAGAAATTTGAAATTTCTTTAACAGATTTGATAGATCTAGGATGATTTACTGCAGCCCTGAATCTACTTCTTTCCTGTATTATAACATCTTGACAGATGTGCTTAGCAGTATATACCCCAGAGTTTTTGACAAGTGAGCATTGAAGATTTTACTACAAAAAAATGAGACCTTGAATTCAGAAGGATCAAAGTGAAAAGTAGAATGAAATGGAAAAGAGGAAGGAAAATATGAATTTGCCTGTGTGGACTAGTTCCTTAGTCTTGCACCATCTGCTTTGTTGGTTTCCTTATGCCTGTACTAGAGCCTGCAACTTGTGGCATGACAAGGACTGGCAATCATGGTGTTAAATACCTTTCTAATTTTGCAGTTACAATTTGTATTGAGATGTAAATTGAACAGCACAAACTCAGGTCTTTGAATGTCATAAATTTTTAAAAATCATTTAAAGCAATTAGGAAAAGGTGTATTTTGTATCAGCTCTTGCTGTAGCTGCCCTTTGCTCACTCAAATTGTGCTAATTTTTAAATTATTCTAGCAGTTTCCATTACTCTTTTGCATCAGACTTAAGTCAAGCCTTAACTTTCTTGAGGTGTGGCCTAAGACTGAATTAAAAGAGGATTCAGAATGGCTAATTCTCTGCAGGAGTTTGTTTTTTGTTTGTTTGGGGTTTTTTTTGTTTTTTTTTTTTTTGTTTTTTTTTTTTTTGCAAAGACAATACCTGCACATGACACATTGCCTGAACTCAACCAGAGATGGGAACAAGAATTGCAGAAGCATCAAGAGCTGATATTCAGCGAGAGATGTGTTGCTAACTCCTTTAACTTTTATGGCTTCTTTGCTTTAATACAGTTTTATTTCACAATTTGCAACACATAACTGATGCTCCCAGTAAGATTACTCAAGTGCTCTCTAGCTACAGACATTCAGTGACGCCTTCATGAGGATATACCTGAAAATTGTCCAGGAGCATTCACTACCTCAAAGCCTAAGAAGTGCTACTCAGGGTAATTCTCTTTCAGAGATGGATTTAGTGACAGTTCCCTATTCATAAAGAAAATCAAGCTGGAAGTTACAGTGCAGTTTCAAAGCTCACCTGTCTCCACACAAAGCAGAAGATCCAAAACCATTCAGGTTGTCATGTGAATTTATCAAGGCTAAAGTAAGGAGAGATTTGTGTTATGTCTATAACCCCTCACTTCTGTTCCTCTGAAACTGAAATGGAAGGCGTGTGAAAGAGGAGGATCCTCCTATTGCGCTTGCCAGGCTCCCTGTGAGGATCCCTATGAGGAATCTGGGAGGGTGAAGATATTTCAGAGAGGAGTTTCCACGCAGGGTGCCCGTACTGCTGAGCAAGAGCTTCCACACAGACCCCTGGCACATCTCCTGCATCCAGGAGCGGGCAGGATGAGGTACAGGAGGAAGAGAGAGGAGCTAGCCCAGCGTGGACAGAGCTGTGACAAAGCTGATGGCTGGTCCTTCACTTCTCAGGGCCAGTTAGGGCTGTTGGGGGTGGAGTGACATCGGAGGATTCTTTAAATACACCCAGACAGCGCTTGGAATCAGAGGGAGGATGTACATTTTATCTCAATTCTTCTTGATCCCTAGGAAAGAATTCTGTAGCTCTTTTTTTTTTTTTTTTTTTTTTTTTTTATCAATAGAGAAGTTTTCCTGTCATTTCTTCCTCACCCTGTTACTGTGCATGGGAGAAGTTTCGGTAAACATCTCTAAATGCAGCTCCAGAGGGAATCCAGGTATAGGAGCAGGCCAGGCATTCCTCACTCGCACTCAGGGTAGTCCCCTCATGCAATCCCCAAAGCAACCACTGCCACAAAATGTTGATAAACCCTTGCATGAATCAGGCTGAAGCTCGTTTCATTTGTGTGGATGAGAACCTCAATATCACTGGAAGCAATTCAGTTTTTTTCATTGCAATTCACTGAGTTTTCAGTGGAGGGAGAAACAAAGTTACATTGTCTTTTCTTAGAGTAACCTGTTTGCTGTAATTAAATGTATTCTAACAGATGCTGGGTAAGGCATCAAAGAAGCATCAAAAAGTATAAAAAAAAAAAAGTAGTAATTTTGGTGGTATAAATTCTAGAATTCTAGTTCTAAAAATGCTGATATTTCCAGACCTACCAGATCAGTGTGATAATAAGAGTGATATTCTTGGCTTGTTGACAGAAGTTTTCTTCCTTTACTAGAAATGTATTTAGGAACATGAAGATCAGCATCAGAGGGAGAAAAGATGCAGAAATGGCTATAAGCAACCAAGAGGGCATTACAGCAATGAATGCTCTCCTATAAGGGACTACTCTCTATTAACCATGGAAATAGAATCGGTGAGCAATGAACCAATAAATGAGACAATCTGTGACAAAAAAAAAAAAAGGAGGAAGTATCACAAAGAGATGCTGGGCATTTCTATCAGCTCAGGAAAAAACAGACTCGTGACCCTCTTGGGAAGAGATTTCTGCTTTTTCACACCAACACTTATCCCAGCATCACAGAGCAGCCCATGTGGGAAATCAGATTTCAGTTTCCCAGGGCTCTTGCATGGTATTCAATGGATGTTTAGAAAAGTGGGAACCATTAATCTGCTGAGAAAAAAGTCAAGACACCTTTCTTCTCATTCTTGTCCTCATCCTCTCATATCAAAACACATTTTCAAGGTTTCTAACAAAATCTTAGCACCAGGTTTTATTTTAATAGAACAGTCCTTGAATTTAGATTGCAGGTAGCTGACACAACAAATATGCCCAAGAAACAAGGAGAAGAGAAGAGAAGAGAAGAGAAGAGAAGAGAAGAGAAGAGAAGAGAAGAGAAGAGAAGAGAAGAGAAGAGAAGAGAAGAGAAGAGAAGAGAGAAAAAAGAAGAAAAGAGAAGAAAAGAGAAGAAAAGAGAAGAAAAGAGAAGAAAGAAAAGAAAAGAAAAGAGAAGAAAAGAAAAGAAAAGAAAAGAAAAGAAAAGAAAAGAAAAGAAAAGAAAAGAAAAGAAAAGAAAAGAAAAGAAAAGAAAAGAAAAGAAAAGAAAAGAAAAGAAAAGAAAAGAAAAGAAAATGGAGTTAAAGAAATTAGACCCTGAAGGTTTTGTTGTAATGTTCACCATTGCAATGTTCTTGGATTTGATGAATAGTAACCACAGGAGCTGGCCAGAGAACTCACTGTATATTCATTTTGTGAAAGCTGGTAATTGAGAGTTATATCAACAAGCAAGGCAAGGAATTGCCATGAATTGTGTCTCAACTGCTATATAAAGTAATGGAACAAGAACTGCAAGTACTGCTTCTGGAGAAGAGATTAAAAAAACAAAACAAAACAAAAACAAACAAACAAACAAAACCCAAAGAAACAACAACAAACAAACAAAAAAATAATCTATTTCAAACATTGCCTATGGAAATATTTATTTAGAGGTAGAAAGAATTTTACTTTCTTTTGCAAAATTTTTTATTGCAATCTTCCATGTGCTATAAATTCCCCTGGTAAAAAGAAATTTCACAGACATATTTGACTCCTCAGTATAAATCTTTGGTGTGAGAACCGAGATCATCTGCATATACAAGTTCATATCTTTATTTATAAGTCATTTAGTAAAAAGAATATAAAAGTACTTTGGCTGCTTTCTTGGACTAACCTAGTGAGTAGCAACTGCAGCAAACAGAGCTGAATTGCAAAAGCATGTGAATGAATGAGAGAAGTGGATGAATCCAATCAAAACAGAATGAGGTTAATTCAGATAAATTTGGAGTATTTTGCTTGTGAGAGAAAATTTTTGAGTCATTAAAGAAACTATTTTCTATAAAATTATAAAGACTCTACAACGTTTTAACGACATTTGTAATGACTAGCAAGGGCAGATGACTAAGGATAGAATAAGAACCAGCTCCTTTGGAGTCATTAAATGTCTTCCTGAAAGAATTATTCTATCTGTTTCAAGCACAGATGAACAAATCTCATTGCACTGAAAAGGGGCTCTGCAAGAGAGCTGGTTCTCATTACTTAATCTTGGGGAAAAAAACTGAGAGTTCCTCGATGCTATGCTACAGAGAGAATTTGTCATTGCTGAAATGCACAAAATACACAACAACACGTGCCCCAGAACGGGAGGGAAGGATTATTCAGCAGTGGGGATGCACCACAAATGGGATCTTTTCTGTTCAAATTCACCTGCAGCCAATTTTCCTTGCTACAATAAGGTATTGTTGTCCTCTGAGTGGTGGTAATTTCCTGTGTGCCCTCTCAAGACCTCTGAAGATGTGAGGTGCTATAACATAGCCAAGAAATGGCTGTAAATTTCATTTGTAATGAAAGATGGTTGGACTCAATCCTGGGATTTTGTTTCCTTTGTCCTCGTGAAAAGTCCATGCTTATACAGTGGCTCAAACAAGCCAGAAGTAGAGCAGTTTATCTCTCAGTGCATGAGAAATGTGTTTCTGATAAGAGCAGCAGTCCAACTGGTCCAGGACTATGCAGTAAGACAGACTCTTAAGGTGGTCTGGTCTCTTCTCACATGTCCTTCTCCAGCTGATTGGTGATGTTAGAAACTACATCCAAGTCCATTTCATTCAGCCTCTGAAGTTCACAAAGCTTTCCTGAACCTAAAAACACTGTTTTCACAACTTTCTGTAGGATAAAAGATAAAAATAAAAAAAATAGAAGTCTACTCTCTGCTAAGTCAAGAAGTTCTAAAATTGATAGCTTACTTATTTTACTGAAATTTCATTTGTCTTCTTTTCACATTGTCCAGAAACAGGGCCATTTGCTCATACCCCAAATGCCTCTCCACTTCTGAAGTTACCTTCATTTCTAATGGACTTAGCAGCACTTGTGAGCTTTACTCTTGCAACGATGATGTTTAGCAAGGTACCAGGCCAGCCTGGCCGTGTGTCCATTCCTCAGAGGCTGTAGGATGACACGTTTCACTGACACAACAGTCTGCCAACATTTTTACCAAAGCCACACGCATTCACAAAAACTGGGAACCAAAGTGAGATAGCAAGGTGTGCTCCTGCTCTGCCTGTCCTGAGGGCTCATCACTTCCTACCAGGAGCAGCAAGAGGAGGTTTGGGCAGGAAGTTTCTTTTGGTGCTCTCCTGAAACCAACTGTGAAGCTGTCAAAATACTTAAACTAAAATTTCACTGTGCTGAGGCTCTGAGCCTCATTTTCTGGTGTCTGATTTGGTAGCTATCTGATTTTCAGAAGAATTGTGCACTCTAAACCATGGTTTGAGATAAAATAAATGCTATGCTTGAAGTTTCCAAAGTACTAATAACTTCAAAACTATGTTCCTTAAATTACACTTCCCAAATAATCAATTGTATTTTATCTATTAGTACTTTTAGATTTATGATAGAAAAACAGTCCGTTGCCTATTTCTTGGTGAAATCACAATGGTTTCTTCATGTTTTTTATGAGAAACACAGATGTAAGATGGCTGAAAAACCATGAAAGTCTAATGAGTGATTAGTAGCTCTGCCTTCAACACCAAGCAGGCAGAAAAAGCACTTAAACAATGAAGGAGAAGGCATCTGGAACAGCCACTTTCCACTTTCCACCTTCAAAGGAACAGGGATTCTTCAGGAAAGAAAACACTCAGGAACCCAAACAGAATTAGTGTGTGATCATTCTGAAAGGCTGCTTCGTAATGCAGTTTCTAATTTCAATGATTGATTTAGCAATATAGCCAGTGTGAAATTCGTTGACAGAACCATTTACTTTTTGAAGCCACAATTCCATTAAAATGGAAATGATTTAAAAATGTTGATTTTCCTTTGACTTTTTGGGTTGGAGGGAAGAGAAATATACTTTATCCATTTTTACTTTTCGGAAGTCAAACCTTTGTATGACTTTTCCTATCATGTGTGATAACATACAATTAAAAGAACAAGTGACAAAACTGAGGGACCAACAAATGTACTTTCAAAATAGAATTTCAAAATTATAGAGCATATCATAGTTACATTTTAAAACCTGGTGCAGTTTCAATTTTATATCCTTTACATTATTTTTAACCTCTCTACATAGATATGTTTCTATATATAAATGAGATAAAAAAAGCTGAGACTAATTACAAAATACTAAAAAATGAGATTAATTACAAAGCTCAAGATGTTCTTTGTTTTGTTGTTTGTTTTCTTTTTAATTCCATCATGTGGCACTGTAAATATTAAATTATTTGGAGTTTTCACCCAGGGCACTCTGTTTCAATTTTTTTTTTGTAACAATAGTAGGTGGCAAACATTACTGTGGCCAGCCTAAGTAAAAGGCACTGGGGAAGGACAACTTCCACTTTCCCAGGTTGTTCCAAGCCCCATCCAGTCTGGCCTTGAACACTTCCAGGGATCCAGGCAATCCCTCACTAGCTGCCAGCCCAAAATTACAACACTTTTATTCAGTCAGATTATCCTTCCCAGATTATTCTTTACATATATTCATCACAAAAAGCATATCTGTGTGTGTGTGTGTGAAAAAGAGCAGAATACAGAAAATGCACCACCTTTCATACAGGGGATTCCATAGTTTCACTTTATTTGTGTTCAGCATTATTCTCACAGCAACTTCTGGTCTCTGCAAGGCATGGGAATTGTCAGGATTGCAATAAAAGCAGCTTCACTCCTGTTAATGCTGTTGGTTCACTGGTGTCAGTGCTAATCTTATTTAACAGAAAATCAGCCAAATCTTGTCGAGTGCTAAAGACTCGGTCATATTTATCACCTACAAAACACAGCCCAAACATTTATCCCAAAAATGTGTGAGCACATTGTCACAAAACTACAGCCACAGGGGCAGTGCAAGGTTTATATTTATAAGGGTTTTTTTTCTCCTTCTTTACAGAATGCTCCAAACAATACAAAACAATAACAAATCTCATCTGTATAAATATATTTATGCAAGTATGTCTTTCTGTTCATTGCATCCACCATTATCAAATTGCATCATTTCCTCTGTGTTGGCTGGTAGACCAAAATTACTTTGCAAGAGGTTTTGCAAAATAAATATGCAAATGTACTTCACCAAAAAGAAGGCAGCAACCTTTAACTACTTAGTTACAGCCTTTGACACTCTTTAGAAATGAGTGATACTAACTGCTCTAATATACATAAATATAGCCTTATCTCTTTCTTCAGTATTCATAATATTTCATCTCATTCATCTATCTGTCTCATCTCTATTCTGCATACATCACACATTTTGATGATAATACACCATGAATCATCTCTGGTGGTCCCCTTTTCTGCTCTCCCCCAGGACCCTTCACTGACCCCATTTCTGCTTCTGAGGAAACTGATTTACATGTGGAGCAAGTGCTGACCCCACTGGAGTTCAGGCTTTTAACACAACCCAAGTGCTGGTTTATCTTTATATCTGGGGCAGTAATTTCCAGCAATGGCTTCACAAACAGTTGGCTCATCTCTGCAGGGCAGACAGCTGGAAATGGAAACCATCAGTGGAGAGGGGAAAGCTAAGCTATCCACAAGCAGATAAAGCCCTTGCAATTTCAGCTCCTTGACTGAAACTCTCTCCTAGCCTTGACCTTTCCTCCTGGAAGATCAATTGCATTTGGGTAACAAAGGAACGAACAGAAACTCTTAATGCCAAATTTAACAATTCCAATGTTCTTGATTTATCTAAATTAGTGAACATTTCTTCAAAGACCCTACTTTGCCTTATGAATTTCAGTAAGTTCCAGTCAGCAGCCAGAATAAGAACCAAGGCCTTTGATTAGAGTTTTTTGTTTGCATTAAGTTTCAGAGACCAGAAGAACATTTCATGACACCTGCAGAGCATGCACAGAGTCTAACAGAAGCAAATCAAAGATTCCAGGGTTTTAATTGCTAAAAATGAACATCTTATAAAAGAAAAAGAAGATAAATGCATAAAAAGATGAAGGTAGCCTATGGAATTCATATTCACTTTCATCATGGCATAAACAAGTGGTACTGCACTTTTTTAGCTTACCAAGCTCACCTTAGCAGCAGACTGGTTTAAGTACCATACCCTATTCTAGGTCTCTTTCCTCAGTGTCCAATCTTTCTGCCTCTCAGGCATCATGTCAGGTCCAGGATGAATCAATTTGCCAGGCTATAAATATGTGAGTGGTCTACTAGGCAGGATGGGTCCCAGCTGAAAACACAAAGCCAAGGGAGTAAAGAGAGGAGGAAATGAGCGCAGGAGGTGGACTGAACAATAAGGTACATTTTAGACTTGTCAGGAGTGGGAGAAGAGATCCTTTTCTTTGTTCATAAATGAAAAGGAAATACTATTTGTATTTGCCTTACATTGATGGCACAAAAATTACTCTCTTCTAATTTTTCCAGTATCCTCTCCTTCTGCTTTGCTTACACTTGAGTACATTAACATCTTCTAATGAAAGCAGGCTGTCATTCAAAAAGTAAAAATGGTTATTGAGTATAAAAATTTGAACTATTTAAAAAAAATTCTGTGGGAATACCTTCTCTCAAATATGTTGCATGTGAAAGTCTGAATAAAAGGTCCAGAACTGGATGTGCAGATGTGCATGAACTCATACACCCCAGCATGTATGTACCCATTATCTAGCTAATGCCTCTAATGTTTTTCTTCAGATGGTTTGGACAAAAGATTCTCAAGGTGGATTTGATGCCTCCAAAGGATCTTGAATGGCTTCTGTTTTTATAATTTTTTTTTATTTCCTTTAGTACTGGTAAAGAAATAACATTGCCTTAGGTGAAATAGCAAGATTGTTACCTTGAAAACACCTGCAGGTGCTTAGGAACATGGTTCAGTGGTGGACCTGGCAGTGTTAGTTAATGGTTGGACTGGATGGTCTTAGAGCTCCTTTCCTTTATGATTCCATGCGTCTCTGGACACAGACTTGAGTACAGGTGGTTTTGGAGATATCCATTCCTCTAACACCACCCCCATTTATGCTGTGCCCTCAGAAACCACAGTCACTCCTTTCATGTGGCAGTTTCCAACTAACCTGTAAGAGCTGGAGGAAGAACCTCACAAAACAGGGAACCAGGGGAGCAAAGCAGCATCTCTGCTCCCATCCCACCAGGGAAGAGAGACATGCAGACAAATGCTGGAGTAAATGGGAATAGAGCCCCCAGCAATCCCATCTTTCCCTTCTTTCCCCTCTTTATTGCCGTGTTTGCAGGGCTGTTTGTTCTCAGGGTTCTCATTTCTCCTCTGCCTCTTAAAGCACAATTCTCATTAGTATAAAACATCTTGGCACAGTCTCCAAGCTGGTGCTGCCCTTTGTAGTCCATCTGCTGCGGTGCCCTTTTCCCCCTGCTAATACTGGCTGCCCTAACTACAAAGGTCAATGAGCAAATAGAGGAGCTTTCTCACCTCAGGCAGGAGAGCTCCTGCATTAAAACCCAGAGTACTGGGGTTCGATGTCTGCTGTGTGGCAGTTCAGCCACAAGCACATCAGAGCTCTTGAACCACTTCCTCTGCAGAGATGGCTTTAAATAATGATGTATTCTTGTCTTGAAAGTCTCAAGGCCAACGAATATTCCTCTTAAATTCGGTGTCAAGGATCCTATTGATTTAAAGGGATTGCTTTTCAGCCAACAAACTAGAAATGTATGCCTTTACTGACAGGAAGAAATATAGGGTAGGATAGAAACAGGAAAGTGAAGGATCCAGGATTTCAGCCGTTCAGCAATGTGTGCTGGATCCACCTTTGTTATTTGAATGTCAGAGAAATGTTGTTTATTCCTTAAAGTGCAAACCCCCTCGAAGTGAAGTCTAAGCATGTATATAATTCTAATTTCTCTTGACTGCAGGAAGCTTCTTCCCATTTCATTTTGTTCAATAATAAAGAAGTTGATCGTAGTATTAGACTTACAAGGCATGAATCTATTGGTTGTGTTCCAAAACCTTCTACAGGTGTTTTAAACAAAGGGGATAAAACAGAGGTGGAATTAAATAGAGATGGAATAAAAAAATTAGATTCAAGTGGTATTTTTGAATACATATACAAACATTTTGTGTGTGCTTAAATGTATAGAAGAATTTTAACCCTGAGTTAAATCAGACTGCTTGATTCAATAAATTAATGTGAGAATGATTTTGCAGAATCAGATTCTCAGTCTGAACTCTGTGAGGCAAAGGCTTGTCACAATCCTTGTCTGCGTAAAAGCTAACAGCATTTGAGTATTATATAAATAATAATTCACCACAAAGATTAACTGATTCTCATTAAGGATCTCACTTGCTATTCAACAGGCAACTGACATTTGGTAGTGGTGAACTTAAACCACTTGAGATAAAATCAATTTACTACTTGTAAAACTCTAAATTCTATTGCCCCTCAGAAAGATCCACCAAATTCTTGTAGTGTGGTCAACTGTGTGGATGAGGTTTGCTGATGGGAGGGATTTCCATAAAGATTGTTTTGGTCAGTAATGTAATTTATTAATTACCTCTGATTTCAGTATACTTTGTTTGTCTAAGTGTGCATTGCATATTTGGTAACAATTCTGAGGTATGGAAGGATGGAAACAGTTAAAATGATGGAGCAGTTTAGAACACTTTTATGCCTAGACATTAAAGATGTAGGAAGACCAATTTCCCAACTGAAAAGTTAGGAAAAGTGCTAAAAAGTTCCTTCCTTCTTCTTATAATTCTTCTGATTTATACTCCAAGATTGAAGGTCTGAAGGAGTTGATCAGTCTGAGCTCAAAAGTAGTTGGAATGTTTTGCTTTGTGTTTATCTTAGTCACAAGCCAGTTGATAAATCACAAATTTAGAGACAACCCTAAAATCTGATGTGGAATCTGGTATGACAAGAAAAAAATGCATTGTGGTTCTCTCTCAGGGCATCACTTTGTCTCTGGGTCAGTGTTTGAGCCACTCTCCAACCTTACAGTTACAGTTCTTTGTACAGAGAAAAAGGTTTCTTCATTTAAAGTGTCCTAAATTTAGCCCAAGTTAAGACTAAATATTGTTGAAACAGGAAAAAAGTGCTGAATGACACATTGCTAAAATATTTTGGTGACACTAGATAGCATTCTTATACAGACAATAATGTTCACAGCTTGAGGATTTCACCCTAAGGAGCAATGGGCTACAATCCCACAGGGACAATTTTATAGAGGGGTTTATCTTTCTCATTGTCAAGGAGCTATCCTATCCAATAAAATTTCTTTTCCTATTATAATTCACATTATTTGTTCTTGATTCAGTTATTTCCTGTAAACATTTACTTCCTGTCCAGCTTGACTGAATGTGGACATCACCCATTCTCTCCCTTGAGTCTTCTAGGTCCAACATGCAGACACCTGAACCATAAAACATCCCCTCAAATTAACTCAGGAACACAATACAGGTGCTGAGAAGCCTAAAGATAGACCCAAACTGATCATGTGTGATTACAGGCAATGCTCTGACACAAACCTTTCAAGTGTTCTACCAAGAAAGACAAGCTGGAAATAGGAGGATAATTAGGCTCTTTCTTTAGCACGAGCACATTTCTGCAGTGCTAGAGTAATTGCAGCCCTGCTGTGACAAGCAGAAAGAAACTTTCTCCACAGGCAGGAAAAGGCTTTGGAAATTGTAGCCATTCAAAAGATCACTCGGTCTCTATTTCTGCTGAATTTTTAGGAATATAAGCAAATATAAGTTTTAGGCAAGCTTGCAAAAATTAATATAGTCTCTGAGATTTGCAAATATTGCTCAGACTTATTTCCCCATCAGGGTTTTTTTACAAGCAGTTATATTGTGTTAAGGCTTACAGTTTGCACAACAATTATGGCATGCTACGAACCACTAGGAGGATTGTCCCAGAAAGTTACACAGGTACAAAACCAATCCCAGAGTCTCTGAAATTCATGAGATTCAGCTAGACTGAAGCATTTCTACACTTCTGTGTGTTTGGACACTACTGGTTGGCTTCATCTCACACAACTTTAGGAAGCTAAGCATTAGAAATAAAAGCTGCTCGTTTAGAGTTTGCTCAGATGACAAGATGGCTATTCCTAGGAGAGCAACTGTCTCTCCTCATTGGTTACTGAGAATTGTTTGCCCATAGAGGTTGTGGACACTCCATCCCTGGAAGTGCTCCAGGCCAGGTTGGACTGGGCTCTGAGAAACCTGGGATAGTGGAAGGTGTCCCTGCCCATGAGAGGGAACCAAATGATCTTCAAATTCCCTTCCAACCCAAACCATTCTAGAATTCTATGATTTTAACTTTCTATTTTTAGTAAAAAAAAAAAATCCCACAAATAAAAGCCCACAGACTGTGTGCTAAAATTCCACTGGTCAATACTGAAGAAAGTGTTTCAGTGCTGTAAATGAAAGAAAAAAGGAGCAAAGTTTAGCACATTTAAACTCTGGTGTTTGCAGATGTCACAGGTAGAACAGAAGAACCCAGCTGTGTCTTAAAATCTTATCTCTGGAGTTAATTACCTGCGTTTGACTCTTAAGATACTTGCTTTGATCTAAGAAAAGCAATGGAGGCATAGTGATCTGAATTTTTTCAGATCAAAATTAGGACTCCATATATTTACTAAATGATTCAAAAACATTCCTTTTAGAAAAAAACCTAGTAGACAAAACAATAGTCTAGAAACAAGGCCCTGAAAATAAGCAAATGTGGCCTGTGTATACATATTAGTATAATTTTATGCTCCATTTCCAACATGGATATTACATTAGTATTTCACACAAATTATAGGTCAATTTTCACAGAGATGCTGCCCTAAAGGTGCATGAAATTGCATTAGGAGGGGAAATTCAAATCATATTTGGCAATCACAGTTGAGCAGAAAAGTAATGTTTTAGTAACCTTTAGTAGCCTTGAAAGTGATGGTGGGTTTCATGATGTAAAACTAATGTTCCACCAGAATGCACCAGCTGTAATTCACAAGGTTTGCATTGTTCCTCACTCTATGAAACCTTCTATGAATGATAACACAGGCACCTGCCTTACCAGGCCTTATGCAGTTTTGTTATTTTTAATTTTCCATGCCAAAACATTTCTTCCTATGCTATTCCCCATGACCTTGTAGCTTTTCTCATCAGTATAGAAACTTTTAAGATAATTGCAGTTCATTCCTTTCTTGAGGTTTGGCTGCTGTAGCTGGGAAAAGGAGGGGGAAAAAAAAAAAAAAAAAAAAGGAAAGAGAAGAGTGAGAGAGAGAAATAAAGAACAAATCAGGCCAATTTCTGGCACATGGAATGGACAGTCAGTGTTCCTTCCAAAGCCCAAATTTACCTGGCCAGATTCCCTGTGCTCCACGCTTCTTATCCTCTGACTCCAGGATTCCAGATGGCCTTAATTAGTGGGAAACATTAGTCCCAAGGACTGAGATAGAATTAAGAGCGAATGACTTCTGGCTCAATTTCTTTGACATTTTTTTTTTAATCCAGAATACATATTTCTGGGCAGCCGATCTATACTGACACTTTTTATGCTCCTTTTGTCAAGAAAATTTTCCTCCACAGTTTGTTATTGTTTGGTAGGTGCCATAAAGAGCAGCTAGCTCCTGATTCTTTCCCGGTGGTAGATTTATCCTGATATTTGTTTGTTTACTATGTTCCAACTGATCTCCAAAGGCCTGTTTAATTAAGGTCTATAAAATTAACAGGTCCAATGAATGAAGAAGGGGAAATTCCTGGGCTTTGTGGCTCAAAAAATGATAAAATTTTTATCACTCATTTTTATCAGTCATTTTCTATGTGACTCAGTTTATCTAATAAAAAATCTAATCTTTTAAAAAAATAACTCCTTGCATTCCTCAGAGGCAATTTGAACATAACTCAGCTGTGACAATAGAAAAAGAGTAATTATATTCACCTGCATGATCTCAGTGAAATGAGAGGTGTGATTTTGTTCAAAAAGTAATTGCC
Source organism: Cinclus cinclus (assembly GCF_963662255.1). NCBI lineage: Eukaryota > Metazoa > Chordata > Aves > Passeriformes > Cinclidae > Cinclus > Cinclus cinclus. Next base: position 4,854,484 of record NC_085050.1, read on the forward strand.
TGATGTAAATGGACTCCCCAGTGAATGCCACCCACACCCCCAATTCTGTGTTTCAGAAAACTACTGGCATGCAAAGCACAGGAAGTCTGCCTAAGAGATTCCGTGTCCCCAGATAACATCCACATGAACATAGTTAATCATTATTTAAATACTCTCAGGCAGAACTTGGATTTTCAGATGGCACCAACCTCCCCTTCTATCCCAGGGGTGCTAAATTGCAAATTTAGAGAACAGATAACTAATGAAATGTTGATATCAGTTTCAAGAGGGTAATTTATGCTCACCTGTGTAGTCTTATCTCAACAGAAATCGATTTTTAATACACTGTGTAGGTCAGCTCTGAATTGCCATTACAAGACTTACTGCTGTGAGATGTTGTGGACAGAAGGGGCTCTCCTTGGAATGTGACAATCTCCAGTGGTATTAGACTGCTGCTTTTGCTCCCTAGGAAGAAATTATGTGAAAAAATTTCTTCAGGTCTCTTTAAGAAGCAAGTGATGTTAATCTTTTTTTTCTCCAGACATGGAAAATCATAGTTTTCTATGAAATGCTGTGTAGGTGACTGGTAAAAGAACACGAATGAAAAAATTCATGCATCAGTTTTTGAAACCTCATGAGCATCTTTCCTGCTCTAGAAAAGAGGTGCACCTTTACACAGCAAAACACGTAACAGTCAGATGCAACACTACAAAAAATTGTTACGTGCATTTTGTGTAACTGGGTTTGGAGGAATCCTTGGAATACTGAAATAAATGTCTTTTTCTTTCTCATTAATTTTGTCAATGGAGTCCCACTATGTTTCACAATTGTCATTATGCTCAGTGCTTTCCAAAACAATGCCCGATTCCTCTGCTCTATAATTAAAAAAATAAACCACAAATGGATTATTTCTTTCATTTCTTATTTAAAGAACACCCACACACTGTGAGAGCTACTGCACATAAGAAAAATACCCATTCTTATAACTAAGACAAGTATAAAGCAAACCCTTCATCACATGCCCTTCAAGATGTTTCACTTTGATTTTTCATTTATAAAGGAACAGAATACAGCTTGGCAGGTCATCTATTCCTTCATCTGCACCATAGTTGAATCACATTAACTTTTTTTGGTTTTTTTACAGATGTTTACAGATGTTTTGTTTGTCACAGCTCAATTAGAGACTTACTGGCAGATTCCACAGTCTGGGAGCTTCTGTCAGACTTGCTTCCTCACACCTAATGAGGATGCCAGGAGCATCTCTGAGCAATATTGCTGTCCTAGTAGCTGAATGCCCTGAAGCACGGAAGTGGATAACCTGCTCGTGGCTGATCCACAGGACAGCCTGGAATCACTTTTCTTTGTATGGATCTGCATTTTTCTCTCACAGTAGTTGTTGTTGCTCCCCTGTGGGCTGTAAAATGGGAATTTGGACCTCATAACAACAAGGGTTGAGTTGTTCATGCTGATAGATAAGTAAGAGAACTCTTCAATCTGACTTGTGACACATTTAAGAAGTGGAACCTGTTACCTGCTTACTCTGACTGCGGTCACTAAATCAATAATGTATTATTGTCTTTTTTATTTGCCCAGAAAAGTTGTGGCTGCCCTATCCCTGGAGGTGTTCAAGGCCAGATTGGATGGGGCTTGGAGCAACATGAACTAGTGGAGAAGAAATGAGATAATCTTAAAAGTTCTCTTCCAACCCAGGCCATTCTGTGATTCTCTTCTCAGTAAGGCCTTTTTTTAAATCTAAATCTTCATGAGTATCCCTGAACTTTTTTTCTTAGATTGACAACCTTCTTTTTTTTTATTTTTCTCACCTTCATGTGTGTATATATATACATATATAATATATATATATATTCACATTTATGTGGATGATATTCTTGTATAATCTCTAACAAACAAGGCATTCCACCATGTCTGGCAAAAGAATCATAGGCTTGAATTATCTAAAATCAAGAGCTGGTTTAAATAAACTGGTGGAAACACAGACTCAAAAAAAGAGGCTTCTTAGAAGCATAGGGTGGTTTGGGTTGGAAGGGACCTTAAAGATCACCAATTCCAGCTGTGTATAGAAATTAACTGGTGACTCCTACTTGTGAGTGGTTGCTAGTGGTTTAGAACCCCAGAACCAGAGAATAACCTGGCACTGCACAGGACAACCCCAAGATCCCCACCATGGGTGTGAGAACCTTGTCCAAAGGCTTCTTGAACTCTCTTAGGCTGGTGCTGTGACCTGGGTTGACACTGTTGACACTGCCCTGGGTTGCCTGTTCCAGTGCCAAACCACCCTCTGGGTGAAGAACTTTATCCTGATATCTAATCTAAACCTGTCCTGATCCAGTTTCATGCTAGTTAGAGGTTGTGTGTCTCAGCTTGCCACCATATGCTGAAATGAAGCCACAGTCTTCATGTGTTCAGTCACAAGTTCTCCTGTATGGTAAATTCCTGCTCTGCACCAAACTTGTGGCTCACATTGGCACTGATTTCACAATCTGAACTGCACTGCACTCAACACTATAGGAATACTGTGCTTGACAAATGATGAACTTAAACTTCACTACAATGTTATTTTGGGCCTGACCAGAGCAGTAGGTATTGAAAATCTGTCTGCTGTGATTTGTTTCAGGAGATATCCTGCCCGTATTCCAAAATTTGCACTGTGACTTTTATTGCAGAATTTGTCCAGATGTTTATATCCCTTCAGACAGGCAGCTTGCTCTTCATGTAATGTAAGGACATTACATGAATGTTCCACTCTGTACTCACCATGAATATATAGATGTGTCAGTGCTACCAGCAGGTGTAACTCCCTAACTCACTCTGCAAGGGTGAGCTTCATTATTCTTTAGAATGGATGAATTTATACATTAATTCACTGAGAGAAAGAAATAGATGCTTCATGGACAAGACTTCAACTGGGACAGTTGAGCCCCAGCTCAGCTGGGTTATGATGCAGTCCCAGCTGTATTAGGATACCTGTAGCAAAAGTCCCTTTGCCCATCAGCAAAGGGGAAGAAATGTAGTGATCTCTCAGCTTCCAGTCCTTCAGGCAAAGATTATTCTGCTCACTGTTCAAGTAGAGACTAATATGTGAAACAAATATTCACAGATTATGTACTTTATTTGGGGTATTCCCTTATTCCCTATGTATGGGCAATATCACCTGAAAGTTCTCACGAAGTTAGGAAGTTGATGAAACAGAAGCTGGAAATATTATGACACTATGAAGCAGAATTCAATTTTTATGCTGAACTGAAGGAAAATCTCAACCAGCACTTAACTGTTTGTTAATTAGTGGCTTATTTTGACAGTTATAAACCAGTTTTGTGCAGCAGAAGTCACTTCATTTTAAATGTTCCATAAAAATGCTAAAGTTCTTGCCTTGTGAAAAGGAAAAAGTATTCTTAATTTTTGCTCCTTTATTAAAGGTCAGGCAGACCAGACCCACAGCCTTTCCCTCACTTCCCCATGTGAGGCACCCTGTTACAGAAGATCAGGGTGGCCCGCAGGATTTTTCCCAAGCCCATGCTCCAAAAGAGGCTTGTCCTGTGCAAGCTGTGTGATGGCACTTGAGATGATCTGTTCCATGGGGGAGCTGCTGCCTACTCTAGGACTACGAAGCTGTCTGTGCTGCTTTCATGCACTGCAAAGAACATCTCAGTGTAGCTCTGCTCCTTGGAGGAGCTGCTCACCAGGAACTTGCAGGAGTGGGAGCAGGGCAGCATCGTCAGGCGCCGGCACGGCCACTGAGGCAAACGCATCCAGGCTGAAAACAGCAAGTTTTGCACCCAGATGGAGATGTGCTCCACGTTTAAGAAGAAGCCTGTGCAGAGGGTTTCTAGGACCGGTGATCTGTGATCCCACAGCATCTCATTGCCCCGGCGATGGATGAAACACAAGGAATATCCCATTTCACGCTCCATGGAGCACAGGCACTCCAGCACCACACGGATGTCCGAGCACCTCTCTGGATGCTGCCTCATGGTGTCCTGCTCCAGGATGAAAGAGTGGCCGGGGGGTGGCCGCAGGAACACAAGCAGCTGGTAGAAGATTCTATTCTCAATGGTACTCCAGAACTCATGGCTGCCATCCATTCCTCTGTCTGGGTAAATCTCCGGCATGAAAGTCCTCCTGGAAAACTCTCGGCTGATGTACAGGAGGTCACGCACCAGCTGCTTCAGATTCCTGCATGGCTCAGGCAGTTCCTGCACTGGTAATTGGGTGTATTCCGCCAAAAGCCTGGCATCCTTGCGTGCTCTGTTGAAGTCTTGTTCCCCCTTGCTATCATCCTTGCTGATGAAGGCAAGCTTCCTTTGCCAGGCCAGCCAGCAGAACTCCGTGAGCATGGTGGCTGCAGTGGCCCAAAACAGCCAGTTCTTAAGTACATAATGGACAAGGGCTCCTTCCAGGGCTCTGATGTGCTCAACCTCCTGCCACAGCAGTGTCGTCTGCTGATGAAGAAACTCCTTGCGCTGCTGCATCCGTTGTGCCATGGCCACGTCAGCCTGTGGATCGTGTGTCAGCCTGGGCAGGGCAGCCAGCACAGCCACGAGGAATGCGATGGCCACAGCCATGGCCTGTGACGGGTGGGGGAAAGGGGGCCAGCACGGAGAGGGAGCATGAGACAGGGGCAGCAGGACAGGAGCTGCCTGGTGTTGGCTCCCACTGTGAGCTGTTCTGAACTGTGACCTGTTCTCTGCCATGTCACAGCCACCAGAACCACGTCACGAGGTTGACAAGGCCCAGACTCCATCCCCAAGCCCTGCTTGGTGGCCTCTGGGAATCACAACACTGAACAGACCCACAGGAGCTCCCGGGGGTCTCGTGGCAAAGCAGACAAACCCCCAGTGCCACCATGGAGAGCCCTGAGCTCCTGTGACCCATCCCCTGTGACAGAGCCCTGCATGGCCCTGAGGGGATTAAATCTCTTGCTTTGGCTTAGAAGCCCCCCTAGGCATTTGTCCCAACCCTCATCCTGCCCAGCCCAATTGTGGAACAGAGCAAAGGACTGAAAACATCAGATAAAAAAGGTTTCACTGACTGACAGAATCAGACAGGAGCCTTGAGATCTTGCTAAACTTTGATTAAGTTGAGCCTGGGCTTATGGAGGATAAAATTTAGTGTGTGTTTCTGCAATATCTAATAAATATTGACAATCAGCAGAGACACTGACTTGCCTGTTATCTTTATTACTGAGGCCAAGTTTCCTAGATAAAGGACTTTGTGCAAGAGATAAGACAATGTATTAGTGATGCTGTGGGGTGTGGAGATGTGATGTCCACCTCTGCCTTGAGCTCAAAGACTGAAGTTCAGCTGACACCTGAACAGGTCGGGGCAGACCCTGACTGTGCTGAGGACACAGAGCAGGCCCACACAAGGTATTCCTTTGGTGAATATGAATTATTCTGGCCAGGTGTACAATAGATCTTACAGACAAATGTCAGGGATTTCTGTGGTCCCACAGAGATGGGATTAGTAGCAGTTTCTATTTTTGCTGATTGTTTTTAGTCAGAAAGAAGCTCACACAGAGAGACAGATGCAGGTGACTGTGAATGTATCAGCCTGGAGATAACAATATTCACAGTTTGTAGAGACATCACAGCTCAGGGACAGAGGATGTGGCCTGAGTAGAATCAGTCCTGAAGGAATTTCTTCACATTGGGATGGCCTGTTCAGGGAGGTGGTGGAGTCACCCTTCGTGGAGAGGTTTAAGGAAAGACTGGATGCGGCACTCAGTGCCATGGTGGTGTTGGGTCATAGGTTGTACTCTGTGATCTCAGAGGTCTTTTCCACCCTGATTGCTTCTGTGATTCTGAGGGGATCCTTGGAGTTACAGCATTTACATTAAGTGTAGGCTTAGGGCATTCCCTGTCCAGTTTTCCCCACTGAAGGATGTCTGGGGGCTGTTTCACTGTTTAACCCTTTAGACACAAAAGCCTTACTGTAACAGTGTTTCTAGCAGGCTGTATTATGTGTCCTGCAGTTCTCAGACCATTAAAAATCCCCTCATTTCTTTCTTATTTTAATGCTTAATGCAGTTAAGTCTTTTCCCCAGTAGACTCTAAAAAAATTACAAAATTCATTCCCTTTTTTATTTTTATTTGGTAGATATATATGGATATACGAATGTATTGATATTCATGAAATTGAATTTTATCTGCTCTTACTCCCCACCCGTGTCTCTCCTCTTTCCTCCCTGTATCCATATTTATTGCATTAACTTTATCAGTCAACCTTGAATTTTATTGTGCCACCAAAGGAAGAAAATTTCATCAGTAGAGGAATGCATCAATCCTTCTTCAGGTTTTCTCCACATTAAGAAAAAAAAACATTTCCCTGGTAAATGCTTCCTTTTGGAATGTTTCCAACAAAGGTGTTTCAGCTGTGGAGCACAGTGTAAACATCAGTACTGATACTTACTGGGACATTTTATAGCTTCTGCAGGAAGGGGTTTGTATGTGTCTATTTAAAAAGATGTCATTTAACATATTTTTTTCCAAAATGTCTTGATAGAACTGTATTCATCCTTCCAGTCTTGATATTAGGGTAACTGGCCAGTGAATCAAATCCATGAGATAAATTTATGAAATATATAAACATGAAGAAGCAATTTGCATGGCAGAAAATGTGTGTAAGCAGTTATAAGGGCAGGCAACAGGAAACACTCTCTGCTCTGCCTCAAGCCCTTGCTAATTCTGCTGCCATACTCCTTCTTTCCATTTTAAAGCAATATAAATAGGAATTGGGGATACAGTTACATCTGGTTAGCTGGCATGAAAGTCAGCATTGACCCAACCTTAGAACCTTACCCACAGAATGTGGGAGACCTGTCCCAGAGTTAGACATCTCAATGTGGCAATAAATGAAGCTCTCCTGGTTTTCATAAACTCCAGACCTAGACCAAATATTGTAATTTTTCAAGTTCTTTTGCCTTTAGCCTTAGTTCACTCATGCTTTATAATTTTGAGACTGCCCTGACTATTTTGGATTGAAAAAATATTTTCTCAGATACACAAGCATTGTGGAAAATAAAATGCAGGCTAACCCTCAGTTAATTCATAAAAAAGAATCAGAAAACATAAAGATATATTGCAAAGCCTGGGGAGAGTGTCATGTAACAGAGATAAAAAGAGAGATCCCTAAAGGGCTTAAAACAATGAATAAAAGCAGAATGTTTCTGCCACTGCCACGACACGATACGAATGGTGATTTCTTCATGCTCTCCCTCCTCTCTCCTTCAGAACAGAACATCTTGTTTGCTTGTTCGTGGGGTAACTCTGCTCTTCTGGTGATTTTTGCCTTATATATACCTGGTTTTACAAAACCCTGTCAAGACTTTGTCTCACATTCCTCTCCCCTCTTCAGTTTCATGTCAGGATTCTTCTGTACAATTTCTTTATAAAGGCTTTTATTTAAGGGAACAGCTCCTACCCCACTGCACTTTTTTTCAAAGAGCAGCTGTGCAAGGCTGGCTTCATAATTTTATTTAGTTTGGTTTTTTTTTTTATGTGAAACATTAACTTAAATAACTCTGTTGGATATTTTTGTGCATCCCTGGGCAGCTATATGCAAAAAATCCCAGAATCTAAGACTACATCCATTTTTTCTCCTTTCCTGGATTCTAAATTCAGACTTTTCCATTTTAATCTGCCTCAGAATATTATATTACTGTATTTGTTTGTCACATATATGGTAATGAGATGTGCCAAACCAATGTTTGTTTTTTGGATGGTGGATGTCTAAGATAGATGAAGCAAAGCTTCCTCATGGGAACTATCTTCATGGAATTTGAACATTCAAATTCAAACTCTTTTTTTAATGTATTCTTAGACATACCTTTAATCAATCAATCTATCTATCTATCTATCTATCTACATAAAAATGCGAACATTTTAATTGCTGTGACATTTTTTTCATAGTTCTCTTTTCTGATAAAAAAAGAAATAATTATTTTGCTGCTGGTGCCAGTACTTGGGAAGTTTTCTTCTTCTTCCTAAGAGAAGTTGATTTGTTTTTTATCTATATCATAATTATGTTCATGGCTGGAGTTTAACACAACTTCTAAAGATTGTTTAAGGAATCTGTGTCCAAACAAAACAAAAAATCAGTTTCTGTAATTCTGGACAACATATTCTGACATAGCCACAGCAGGGAAGGAAGAATTCACTAGTAAATTATATTTTTGCACAATATCTTCCTTACAGGTTATGAACAGCAACACTCACAGCATTGATCACTAGACTTTGAATTAATTCTCTTTTAGAGGAAAACTTGTGCTGTCCATGGTCATGAAGGAATGGAATCAGACAGGCCTATTGTGGATGCAGGGGAAAGGGAAACCCTCTATTTCCCATTGGGACAGTACAGAAATTATTTGGAAAAATGTTGCATCCTGATGTTTAGAAGGAACTTTATTCCTATCAGTGATATATTCTTAAAATGCTCACATTCTCTCCTGTTTTCTGTTCACAGATATAGAGAGCCATTACTTTTCTCTGACCCTGTGTGTACAATTGTCTCTGGAATATGTGTCTCAACTTTCAGCTTTCCAGAGAGCTAAATTACGTCTGAAAACTCTTTATATTTGTTCATTTGGCTCCACCAACTCTCTCCAGACTCTGCTTTCCCCACCACAGACGCACAGTAATTGCATAATATTGATGTTATTCTGCTGTTTTTCAATTCTAATTCTGTGCTGTCATACTTCAAAATACCAATTTGTTTCTTAACACCTACAGTGTATATGGAATAAAACTGTACTGTTAGCCAAGCTGTCCGAACTGATTTTCTCCTTTTCAGGCATTTTTGTTTTTTTTAATTAGTTTAGTTTCTTCAGTGGATACAAAGTTTCTCTTTTGTCCTTTTTTTGTTTTGTTTTGGTTTGGGGTTTTTTTGTAGGATTGGTTTGGTTGGGTTTTTTTGGTTTTTTTTTTTGTTTTTTGTTGTTGTTGCTGTTGTTGGTTTTGTTTTGGTCGGTTTTTTTAAATTTTTTTTTTATTTACCATCTCCCTATTTACTGCATCCCTTCTGCCCATTAAATTCTTCCTGGTTTTTTTAATAATTGAATCATTAATATTATCCCTGTTGGATCATGACAGCTTTCCTTGTTGTAGTTGTCATTGTCATTGTATCAGAGTTGACACAGGAACGGCTGACAGCACTCTGAAATTAAAATTAAATAGTGGTGCTAGCTCCTGCTGGATAGATAGTTTACTTGAGAATGTATATGTTCAAAATAACTATTGCTAAATCATGATGAATAAGAATGGAAAATAGGCAATCTTACAAAAGGAGATGGGTTGTTTTAACAGAGAATAAAGAAAAAAAAGCCAAGTGGAGATATAGAAATAGAGTGAAATAAGTGATATTAGCAATGCTGTTATTAAAAAATCAAACTGTTAGCCATAAGAACTGGTAATGCAGGGTGGTACTATGAAGTACAGGCAGAAATACTTCCCCAAAGAAATTCTAGTCTGGATTTAATGATAATCTGTTGCCAAATTAAGTACTGCAACACATAGAAGAAGGTTGTTTTGTGTAAAAAACAAAATCCAACGAAGGAGAAAAAGCCTAAGGGAAGATATGGGAGATTGGAGGCTGCCTGAGAGAAAGATGGGAGAAGAAGGGAATGCCAAATGAAGGGAGTCCAAGGGGCTGGAAAGAGAGCTAGGGACAAATGTCCTGTTGCAGGAATATGCCCTGATATACTTCCTAGCACAAGAAAGAATATTTGAAAGGAAAATTTGTTCCTAATTTGAGTTATATTTTAATATATTTGATGGTTAGAGGTGTATTTTTCTGCATGCCTGGACTCTGTTTTCCCTGGGAGGAAACTTCCTCTCTTCACATAGAGGAAAAATACACAGAAGCAAGACAAAAGCTGCAAAATACTGCAAAAAAAGACAAAAGCAACACAGCTCCAAGAAGGATAACTGGTTCATCCAGGCCTTTGTAGAGAAGGTCAAGCACATGGGAAAAAAACCATCATAATTAAGTGGTCTGTGGAGGAGAGGAGGAAATGCTTTGACATCTGAATCTCATAACCTGGAGCCCACACCACAGTCACCATCAGTACTGACCTGGGGACCTGAAAGGTTTTGGTTTTTTTTCCTTCACATTAACCCAATCAACTCAATGTTGATTTCAGACTACAAAACAGGCCTTATTAAGATGAAAATCCAGCTCATGTTAAAAATCTAAACTTAAAGATGAAGTTACTCTTTAAAATCCTGAAAAATTAAAAGGAAAAATCTCCTAATATAAAAAGGAAAAATCACATGTCAGTAGCTGCATGGAAGGTCTTTTTTCTCTTTATTCAGATGGAAGTTTTTATGGTTTATGAATAAAAGGGTATAATTTATTGGAGGATACATACATGGACAGATGTGTGCACACACTTTATCCATTCATTTTATCCTCTTGAGGGAGTTTTGTTGACAAAGATCCAAATTTTACTTTCATGAAACAACTCAACTGGTAAGGATGGTTATGGGAAAATATTAATTAAGTAAGATCAGGTCTTCACACAGCTATATTTTCAGTGGAAGAATAGGAATGATTATCCAACCAGTGAAGATTCTTTCCATCCCTTATCTCTATGAAATGTCTTAAAATTTGTTTAGCTTCAATGAACAAATATTTATTTTGATCTTAAAGGGTTTTACACACAGTAGAAAATAAGTGTTGCTGATTCCAATCCTGGCAATACAGTTCATTTTATAGAATGTTGTATTAACCACATTTTGACTTTGAATCGGCATATACGGAGGGAATTGTTTGGAGCCGTGACCAGAGATACCCTAATATCAAACTCAGTTTTTTCATTATTAAAAGAAAATTCATTTAAGAAATCCTGACACTCAAGTTTTGCAATAGGATTTTCCCTTGGTCTTATTTTCACTGCAAATACTGCAGGGAAACGAACTGAAACAGAGACCTACTAAGGGACTAACCTTGTTTTTTCAGGGGATAGAGGACAGCTTTTACCTCATCTGTTCTCTGGGCTCCCCTTCTTCCCTGTTTTTATTAATGAGCTCCTATTTAGCACCAGAAGTTGCTGTTAGTGACAAGTATGTCACAGGACAGACAGACACCTGACCAACCAAACTTCTACTTAACTAAACTAAAGACTGGTTGAACATAATCTTGATTCTCAGATGCTGCTTGAATAAAAGCACTGCTCCTTTCAGGCAAAAAGGTGAGCAAAGCCCAGCTGTTCAGGAGAAAGCACAAATACAAATGGTGCAAGTCACTACCTTACGGAAAAAAGCACTGGGCTGCTGCAGAGACATCACTGTGCACCAGCAGAGGATTTGATCTTTAACTCTGTCAGCAAAGGGAATCAATTCAAAAGAATCCTTATTTTCAGCATGTAAGTCCTGCTCTGTGCAGCCTTAGCAAATAGTCTTTGTTACAAATGTGCATTTCATTCTGCTTTCATTTATTCCCACCATCAGGGAGAACTTGCACATTTGTATCATCAACCTCACATGCAAAATTATATAGATATGTTGAATAAGATCCATTTCCCCAAACCTGCAGTGGTTAAGTTTTTAAAATATTGTCCCACTCTTTTTTAACTTGCTTGGAAAATAAATTTAGGAGAAATGTAAAGTACTGGCATGTCAGCCTGGGGTCTGCACAGCTGACACAGTGAACATGGTGGCTTTAGAGGTTCCTCCATTAATCCATCTTTAAAATCATTGAGCTTTCTCCTTTCTAAGGTTATGTTCTGAGCTGTTATTTTCTACCTATCAAATATTAGAGAATAACAATTTACATTTCCATTAAATGAAAAAGTTGATTTTCTATTTATTTGTTTAATTTGTTTTTAAATATTTTTTCACTTTTTTTTTCTAACCAGAATCTGGATTTTGATTTTTCACCCAAAATAAAGCAAAAGTCCTTGATCCTTTATAGAAGTTAGTGGCACATGTCATTTAACAGCATCTGCTCATCCTGCTCATCTCCTATGTATGATCCAGATGCACTCAGCCAGCAGATCTAGATACATTTACATCAGCTGAGTTGTCCTCTGATCCAATATTGTGTAGCCTGAGTCCATTTCAGTGCTGGAGGATACAGGTAAAACAAGCTGAACAGTTCCATCACAGACTGCTGCTCTCACAGTAGTTCTGCATGTTGCCAGATGGATAAATAAATATATTTTTGTAACAACGTGGAACGTGAATTTCCTTTCATAAAGGAAGGTGCTGACAGAGTCTGTAACCTAATCACTGCTAAAAAGGTAAAACTGGTGCACGTGTGGCACTGGACAGAACATTTCCAGTCTGAATCACCTTCCCAGACTCAGAGAGCCATACCTCCCTTTGGAAGAGCAGTGATCTCCCTTTGGCACCAGAGTGGCTCCCACTCTTCTCTCAAAGCAGGCAGGGATGGTGCCACCACTACTCTGTGCCAGCCCCGTGCTTAGAAATCCCAGGACAGGGAGCTGTGGATTTCACTGAGGCAGTAAACCATTAAAAGCACAACTTCTCCCAGCAGGGAGAACGCACCAATTCCTGCACAGGCACCAGGCTGCACCAAAGACATTTTTCATCCCTCCTGTACCACACCAAAATTGAAGGTGGAAAGATGAAGAGTTTCCAGACAAAACCAGAGTAACTCTGGAACCTCACAGCCAGTGCTCCCTTTCGGGGGATGGCAGTGTCAAACTCTTTTACCAACACTGAAATAAATAGTCTTTGAATAAAACATGTGAACAACATCAGGAACAACGACTAAACCCCACGGGAGTCGCTGCATCACTGGGCTACAAAATCAAGCTGCTTTTCCCCTGTATCTCCCACTGTCCTCATGAATCTTGCACTGCTGAGCACAGCAGCCCAGCTCCTGCGTGTGTCTCCACACACAGCTAAACACTCTGTAGGCAAGGCTGGGGACAGACACCAGCACTGAAGGAAATATTGATTCCTTCTAGAAGTGCTGCTGATTTTTCTGCTCTACAATAATCCCTCACACAGGACCCCGGTGTGTGTCCAGACTTTGCTCTTATGTGGATTTACTCCTCACATTTCAGCTACAATAAGGGGAAAGATTAATGTTTTCCATCTTCTTCCCAGCTTCATTAGATTGAATATTTCAATAATTTTCAATTTGCATTTTCAATTAATCTATTTCTCAGAAGCATCAGCCTCTTTCTATATGTGGCTTATTCGAGTGCTTCATACTGACAGAATATGCAAATAACTCATCTAACCTTGTGTTAATCTGGCAGTGGTGGACTGCACTCAATAGCTGCATTTAATAGTTGTTTCTGTGACCTGCATTTCTTATGGAAAGCAATCACTGCCTGTAAATGTTTAAGAGAGTGCTATTGTATCTGAATTATTCCATTCCATATTGTATAGGTCTATTGAATATCCAACCCAAGAAACATGCCTTGGCTCTACGTTCAGTCTTTGTTTCCATATTGATGGGTTTTTAACTGTCTCATTCCTTTGTTACCTTAAAGCAACCTGTTTATTTATTTATTTCATAATATTTTATATATAAATAATCAAGAGCAACCTGATTACTTCTTTTTTAATGCTACTCAGAGCATTATGCTCTTGTCCTTGACTTCACAGAACTGCAGGGAAATCTCTTGTTTCTGAAACTTAACTCCATTAGTGCTAGTCAAAACTTGCATTTTCCAATAGTTTTTTTTGCTTTTCTTTTTAAACAGTTAAATTCTGTAGACATACTAAGACATACACATAAATATTTCCATTAAAATAGTTTTAAATGCTCAGTGGCCATTGATTTAGAAATGCTGGATCAAAAATAAAAATAATCTACACACACACACAAACACACACACTGAAGACATCAAAATCTAGAAATAATTTTCTGAAATGAATACTATTCCCAGCACCCATTCTAAATAAATATGCATTGCCATTTTCTGAGTAGAGCAGCATATGTCTCCTGTAATACATTTTTCTATGCTGGCCAATGGGTTTCTGCAAGATGATGTTTTGAAAATAAACTAAAACTCAAAATTATTTTTGACACAACAAAGAAAACTTATGTGTACATTGCAGTATTATAAAATAAAAGTATGCTCTTCTACACGACAAGCAGAAGCCCATGAGTTAGAATGTTCTTTAAATATGTTTGTTACTATTGCATTTTGACCTCCTGTTTTTCTCCTGTCTTTTTTAGATACTGAATACTTTTAAAACTTGAACACTGTAGAATCCCCCAAGCAAAGATGAGAAAAGTGAATGCTTATTTGGAAAAAGGTACATTTCCATTTCACCTTGGAAAAAGGTGAGTGTTAGTATTTATAATAAGGATACTAAAGCACTTTAAAAGGGAAGCAATCTCTCATGTTCCAGCCCAAAAGTAAACTTCTGCCTAACAAGTCGGTGTGGGAATATTTCCCCATGTTCCCTGTCATGGTCATGTTGTTTCCACAGCTTTTATTATGTTTTCCTCACAAGCATCTGGGACTGGCATCAGGTAGTGCCAGAGCCATCTACCAAGGCATGTCCTGCAGAACTCATAGTGTGAAACTGTCATACCACGTGCAAAGCAGCTAAATTTCCATGTGTTCTTCTTCACACTAATGGCAATAACTTTCAGCATAATATTCCCTTTGAACTCTCACATATCTGATAAGATTCAGGGCAGGTAATTCTGCATTGCAGGACTTGGTTATTGTCCAGCAGTTAAGGTGGAGAGTGACAGAGGGAGGGGACAGGAAAGCACCATGAAAAAAACAGGTAAAAAGTAGAACTCTCCATATTTGCTTTGCCATAAGCTTCAAATGCAGGAGCACAAAGATCATCTCTGTAAGGATTCCTTAACCTTCAGTCCATGTTTGTTTTACCCAAACTGATCACATTTATGTGGAAGGAATAGAAGTATCTGGTTTAACAACTTTAAAGGCTTTTTTTAAATATAACTCATGTTCACATGAACCATTCAAGCAATTTGACAGTGATTCTTTCAAAAATGTGCTCCAAAGCCTTAATCCTACACACATGTAAATAATTTATTTACTCCTGAGGATACAGTGCACACACAGTTCTCTGCATCAGAAAGACACAAAAGGCCAGATCCCTGCCTTGAATAAATTTTCAAGAATTAATTTGTTTTTAAAAAATTAAGGGAATGCACTCCCCTGAAAGAGTGGGCCACAGCTATAATCCTGTAGGAGCGGGAAACCATGGCTTAGTAAGTGATCGGCCCTTATCAGGTAACCTGCAGTATCTCACCTTTCTGTACTTTTGTCTTTTCCCAAATGAAGAATTAGACACAGAAGCTTAAATCACTGTCGCTAACCCTTAAGCTAATGCATTTTATTTGTGCATGCTGTATACAGGCACTCAATGACCACAGTCCAGATGATGAGTCCCAACTCATTAAGTTGTGCTAACTCAATTGAGTCCAAGTTGATGATGACTTGTGAGGTTCACTGGCACTGAGTTTCTGCTTGAGACAGAAGCTCCTGGATAATAGCAAACAGCAGTGAATAAAATGTTCATATGTACACGGCCTTCATCTGATCTGACCTGTTTCTGATGCCCTGTGGATTGTCCATCTGAACCAGCTGTCTCAGATCCTCACTGCTATCAGGGAAGATCCTGTCAGCTGAGTTAAAAGTGCTCAGTGTCTCAGTTCCATTCCCACACACTGGCACCTGCAGTGTTTGATTTCTGGATGGCTCCCACGTGCCTGTGCTTCCTGTAGCAGCAGTCAAGAGCCAAGCAGGAATCTTAAAAAAAAAAAAAGTACCTCTAGGTGGGGCAACTCAACAAAGGTTCCATGCATCTGTGTCACCAAGTGAAGGGGTCTGTTCCTACTGCACATTACTGCCAGAGACAGGATTTCGTGGATCCTTGATCTGACTGGATGGAATCCCTTTTTCATTTTCCTGTTAAAATGGCAATGGGATTTATTTTAAGGCTGAGTCGTTACATGTCCCATAATTTTCTAAGAATTAATTCTCTGCTGCAATATGTTTACGGGCAGAGCGTCTCGGACAAGGATTTACTGTTCAGAAAATGTTTACAGCAGGAGTACAGACAGCAAAGCACCAGACTAGCAGGGTTTGGGCTGTGAGCCAGGCTGCAGTGCAAGTGACTGCACTGCACTGCCAACTGCGACCATGGCCTGAGCCTCCTCCCGAAACCTTCCTCCAGCCATTCCCTTCCCGTCCCGTGCCCTCTGTCCCCTCTTCTGGCACAGCATCCACCATTCTTCACTTGTCCCCAGCAATCTGCTCACTCAGCCTTGATCACAAAGTCACAGTCCCACTGTATCCCTGTCCCAGAGGCTGTGTCCCCTGGGTATCCCAGTCCGGGTCCTTCCTGGCAGGCTGGGACCTGCTTCCCAGAGCTCCTAGCTCAGAAAGGGCTGCACATTGTTGGGTTAGGAAGAATCCTCTTCAGCTCTGCCAGTTACACAAAATGCAACATTTTCTGTTCCTCAGGTTTATTTTGTCCCCTCTCCTGGGTGAAATAAACCCCCTGCACAGTTAGTTCATCCTTGCTCTTTTCCTATCCTGAGAAACACCTTCTATACCCCTCTTTTTATTTTGACCCTGTTCCTTTTTATTCCAGGGATGGTTTGCTTTTCAGCTTGTTTCTTTTTTTTGCCAAATATTTGCACTCATATTTTCTCTGATGATATTTTTAGTTTATAGTTGAAAACTGAGTGTTGTCTCAAGATTTTTCACATTTCTAATTGTTGGTATCTACTTCCCATTTTCATTTTGCTGCTGCTAGAACTAAGGCCACATGCAGAGAGACTTTGTAGGATAATTCAGCTAAGCTTTGCTCTCTTGGATGAGCAATGCTCTTGCTATAAGTGCCTGTCATCACAAGCCTTTAGAAAATAGATCATGAAAACAGGGAGTGACTGGGGAAAACTAGAAACAAAATAAAAGAGTACAAGTAAACGTGCCTCTATTTTTAGATTTAGAAACTGAAGAAAAGGCCTTATATAATACATCAAAATACTTTTATATAAGTGATTTATTAAGTTCACTATAAGTGATTTATTTGGTCATTTTTTGTTTTAGGCTTTCAGTGTTATAAATAACAGCAAGATCTCTTTCAAATCTCTTTCAAACAGAAATACAACACACACCTTGCTAAGACAGAAACTTTCCCAATTCTTATGTAGGAGAGATGAGGTGCTGCCGGATGTTAGCCATAATTCTGGCACACTGTCAAGTATTCTTCCAAAAATAAGACTTGGAAACATTAATTTACAGCTTTGGAAGTTAAAGGGTAGTTTTAAGTACAGAGGAGAGTGACTTCTCTTCCAAAACTCATCCAAATACTTGCTGTAGTCCTATCACAAGGCCCATAGTGCCAGATTCTCACATAACATGTCCATTATCATCCAAGCTGCTCCCTGCTTCCTCACCCAGGAGTGGAAGCTGTGCTGGATCACCCACAGCACAGGGACAATGTGGGAGCACACACAGGAAGAAATAGCAACAGCATCTCTGATGGAAGAACAACTCCCTGTGCCAGCTGCTCCCTGATGAATAATAACATTAATGATGCCCTTGTGGGCTTTGAAGGGCTGCTTTTTGCTTCCCTGTCTCTCATACGTGCCCACAGTGACAGCTGCTGGCACAGGGTAAACTTGTTTTGTGAAGCCTCTTCTTAGAACCAGTTCCTTCATTGGTTCTTGCATCTATTCAAAGCTATTCCTACCTGGAAATAGGCAGTTTTTTTCCTCTCATCTCAGGTTATTAACACTTAACAATCAATACTGCCCTAGAGTCTTTTTACTATTTCATTTGAAAATTAAGGAATTAAAAAAAAAAGATAATTTCAGAAGATGCTTCTGACCCATCCCTGGAAGTGTTCAAGGCCAGGTTTTGTGGAGTTTGGAGCAACCTGGTCTAGTGAAAGTTGCCCGACCATGGAAGGGGCTTGGAGCAAGATGCTTTTCACAGTCCCTACCTAACCAAACCAGTCAGTGATTCTGTGATTCTGTTCTCACTCTGGACAATTGTCGGCGATTGATGAGACAGGGCTCATTGCGTGGATGCAAAAAATATAATTTATTGATTCTACAAATCAATTTTATATACTTTTCCATCTATAGCTAAAACCAGCAAAAATCACACGATTGGTGTTTCTAAGTAGCATTACTTAATCAGAGTCCTGCAGAGAGTTTTTGCATTGACCTGCACAGGCATTAATGGTCTTGTGTGATTTACCTTAAACAAAGCATACCAAGCACACCTTTCCGTGCTCCATTCAGGGCTCTGCCTTGACTCGCCAGCTTGTGACCCTCCAGATTTAGCACATCCACTTCAGTCACAAGCTGAGCAGTGCTCTGAGCCCTGCTCTCCAGCTGCATTCCCATACCTCCCCCTTTCTGTTCCACCAGTAAAATTCTCTTCATGGACTTGTCCATCAATTTCTGAACACATTGCAAAATACACGGCAAACAAATCATCAAAAGCAGCAATAGGGCTAAACACACAAATTCCTGTTTTCACTAAACTCTTAAGCCACACAGTAAATCCCCATTCCCCAAGTACGTGTCCAAGCCAGTCTCTATCATCTACAACTCTTAGTTTGGTGACACTATCTCAAAAGGCCTTTATGCTAGCATGGATAGATTGAGAAATGGTCAAATAAATTCATATAGCATAAGCTTTAAAAGTCTTTACAGCCATGTCTTGGCAGTCCTACTTCTGTTCTTGTCTTGGTCACGAGGGTTGGATGACAATTATGTGATTTTTCTTTTCTCTGGGCTTCATTTCCTTGGAGGCGATTGATATTTGCCTGGAAAAGCAGGTAACTACTTTGGACCTGTTGGTGATAAAACACATGCATACTTTCTCCCTAGGTGAGTAAATCAGCTAGGCCTTATCAGTGTACACTCAATTAAAGATCTTTACATAGGAAATTTTAAAAATTGCCTCTGCACATGCAAATCTTTAAAGCAGTACTACTTTGCCAGGGATCAAATTTGATTTGATTTACTTTTAAAATTTTTAATGTAAATATTAGTGTAAACATTCTTGAGGAGCCACAGTCCCCCTTTTTTGTGTTTTTAACATGTGTGCGCTTCATTATAAACATAAAGGTAACACAAAAAGCAAAAAACACGGTAAAATAATAAACCCACTAAGCAGAAATAAATTAGATAATACATGCAATTAGTAGTATATTAGAGTGGTGATTTAAAACAATGCATTATCAATTCCCTAAATACTGTACCATCTCCCAGAGACTGCAGTAACTGGAAAGCCTCATTTTTACAGTGAAGGCTTGGAGAACCATTCCAAGGTAAGATTTCCAAGTTCACTTCATAGGGAGTTCCAGCTATTAAAGGTCCAAATTCGGAAAGTCAAAATGACCTGAGTATAGTTTTGGTGCAGAAAACACCTGGGTTTGTTGAAATACTTCTTGACCAGGTAAGGCCAAGACTTGGCCAGTGCCCAGGCCTTAAATGGAAGAGTCTCTTAACATATTCTAAAAACCTCTCAGTAATACTAGTTGGGAAAGGTTATCGAAATAATACATGTCTTGTAAATAGCTATACAACAATATGTGAAGGTTTGTAAAGTAGCTGGTTTTGTAATTTCTCCTTAGCTAAACAGTAATAAAGTAAAAAAAAAAAAAAAAAAAATTAAATAGCTTACAACTATTAACAAACACACAAATATTTAATGTTTTTCCATGCTTTCACTTAACAGAAGGAGGGTATTCAGTTGTTCTTAAGAAAACCAAACTTATTTTGCCCTCATGTTTCTGGATTATTTTGACATCTGAGGGAAAACCTGAAGCTCAGACACAGTGCTGGACACAAGAAAATCTCTCAGATGGAGCTCACAGAAAGAAAGAATCACAAATACAACTACTCACAAATCTGGTGGCTATTTTCTGTACTTCAAAGAGTTTTTCTGCACTTCAAGCCTGAAATGTGATTGTTGCTCTCAGGAAATGTTGTTGGTTTTTTGGGTTTTTTTTGTAGTTAATTAACAAGGTAAGCTGGCTTGTGAAGACTGTAGAGTTGCCTTTGTGAAAGAAATAATTTAATGAGGTTGATGGACTCAAAGAAGATTGTGTTGAGCTGAACATGAGCAGGCTGAGCAAGTTTCTTATTTTCTCAAGTATATGACAAATGTATATAGAATTTTCTTTTTTATTAATTACCTTGAAAAAATAAACAAAATATGAGTTGAACTGATGATTTTTTTTGTTGTTGTTGTTTTCTTAGCAAATTTAAAGTTAAGTTTGAACACTTTTTTTCCCAGACAAAGTTAAATATTTTCTCTTCTTTAGATGTCTTTTAAAAATGAATGTCAATACATTTTCAGATAAAACCATCTTGAAATACTAATGAAAACACTTCAGTTAAAAATGTCAAAATGAAGACATTTATTTTCCATTCTTTCTTTCTGTGATGACATTTGAAGACAAAAGTAAAATGGGAAATGAACTGTGCTTTCTTAGCTTATTTTGTCACTGGCTGACACAAGAGTTTACATCTTTTTTCCACCATTGATTAGAAAGGCTTCTGAGGATTATTATTCACAAAGATGATTATAGAGAACAATCCAATCAATGTATCAAAAAAAACACATTTTGGTGGGAGCAGAATAGAGAAACTCAAGGAGAACAGAGATCTTTGTTTTGTAGAATGTTTCTAGATGATCACAAGCAAATACTATAAAAATGTGATTCACTTCTTTGAAACTGATACACTGTAAAAAATTTAACTCAATCTCTAAGTAAATGAAATCTCCTTAGCAGCTTTACCTGTTCAGTTTATTTGCTGGTGAGCTAAACTACAGATTAGGAGCATCAACATGCACTTTCCAAACTCAAAGGCCATGCTGAGGTGAAATAAGTATCTTCGTAACCTGATATTTAGATTTGAAGGGAGTGTGACAGGGAGAAAACAGAACCAAAAGCCTCAAAGGAACAATAGAGCTTGTTTCCAAAAATATTGATCGAAGCGTTGCTGTTTGAAGTCAGCTTGGCTCAGGCAGGTGGCTGATGAGCTGAAGGATCGTGCACTGTTTTGACAGGAAGGCAAACATATCAGTTTAAATTTAACAATCCCTCTACTCAAGTTGTCATTTCAAATCTTTCTTATGCCATTGACCTGACATTAGATCAATAAAATTATGACATTTTATGGCACATCAGTGACACAGCAAAATATTGATTGAAAATCCTAGAGGATGGAAAATTATCAGAAAGCATATATTACATATGTGGGTTTTCTTTTGTTTTTCTGGGTCTTTTTCTATAGTAATGACTTCTTTTACACAAAAGACTTTAACTGGTTTCATCTTTGCCATATAACATCATTTAGTAGTTACTGACATTTTTTAGAGGATCATTTATGGCTGCAGAAACTTTGACTAGTCCTAAAGGAAGCCAGTTAGCTGAACTCATTGCTTTTTGTCCTGAATATACACATTGAAAAATATTTGTTCTCCTTGATTGTTTTACTTCAATCTTATTTTTGTCTATTATTCTGCATGTGAGAAAACATTACTACAATTTTTCTTTAAGTGTAGCTCAATACCCGCACTATACATAAAACTAAATCTTTATGAATGATGCCAGAAGGTGTGTTAAAGTGCTATACTTTTAACAGTATTCTCAGAATCCAAACGGGAAACAATAACCTTATTTGAAGACTGACCATAAAACTTCCTTTTCTCAAGACAGCCTAAACAAGCACAAGTTTAGAAAAGTACACTAAAAAAAAAAAAAACAAACTTTGTAAGGCATAATACCTGACACAATATAACTAAATGCAGAAAAATGGTTTTTGGCTTTTTTATTTTTGTGAGATTAAGAAGTAATAGAGGTTATGTTTGGTGGAGTCACAAATTTGAGTTCCATTACCTTAGGCTTTTTGTAATTTGAAAGAGTGCATCGGGGTCCACTTTTTAGACATGGTGGGGCTCTGTCTACGGCAGCAACGTCCATATTATCTGTGTAATTACCTCATAAGTTACTTTCCCAAGAGTTGATAGGGAACAACGGGTGCTTAGTGGTGTGATTTGCATAACCTATTGTGGACATATGCATTAGAAAAAATTAAACACATTTGTAGACAGCACTGGCAACTTCATCCAGCCCCATAATTACAGACCCTGGAGTGTCTAGCTCAGCTCTAGCCATCTGGTCCAGTGAATCCCTGTTTGTCCAAATCATTGTACAAATAAAGCAATCTTCCACTTCATATTATTTCTAGGACAGATATCCCTGTAGAGTGTAACATTCCCATCTGCACACTAAGGATCTTCAGAGGGAATAGTCATTGAAGAGCTGATGTGCCAGGTTAGATTGAGACTGAAATTATGGATTTAAAATTTTCCTGCAGCTATGCAGAGCTTGACTTGTACCACTCAAGGTTAACCATGTGCTTCTCCATGGTGCCTCTTCTCCTGACCACAAAAGCAGGTCATTTTCAGTATAAAAACATCAACTGTGTCTCCACAAGAGGCTAAAACCTAAAACGTAGCAGAGCAAGAAAGGATTCCAGGGAATACCACCTTTTTCTCATGCCCAAACTCCCAGAGTTTGCTACTGGCTACCTCCAGAGTCAGAAAACAGAGATATTGGATATCACCAACCACGTATGTTCTCAAGATGGATTTCTACAAATGGCTCCATAGAGGTCAAAAAGTAGAAATAACTGAAACTAAATTGAACTCTTGATTTGAAAAAGTGAGAAGTGCTGTTCCAATGTGTTCCTGTGAGATGTGTGTGCATTGTATGTCTCTGCATAGCTGCATATTTCTCATATTCATATTATTCTTACTACTCTTGAATTTCCCTGTTCCTGGTGCAGGATGTTGAACTTGTTGAACCTCACTGGGTTCTTGCAGTTCCACTGCTCAAGCTTGGCCAGGTCCCTCAGGATGATCCTTTACTTTTTCTTCACTTGTGTCACCTGCCCAGCTCAGATTCCTGTCAGCTGTAAAGGTGCTGGGGGTACACTTGATCTCTGTGGCATTGATAAGGACATCAAAGAGCCCCAGTCTCATGGCAGAGTCCTGACAGGACACCCCTCATCCCTCTGCTCCACCTGTACATGGAAGACTGACTGTTGTGGTGTGTTTTTCCTTAATGGCGTGATCCTATTCCCCCTATGTTGTTGGTTTGACTTAAGTTGTGTCCTCCTACCCAGTTTCCTGTCATATCTTAGGATCTGCCCCTTGTTCAAAATTATCACCTGTCCCTCCACCCTTGTACTAGCCCCCCTGCCTGGAAGTTCTCTTTGGAAATCTCCTAATCTTGGATGCCCCATTGGTCCATGTGACCTGCTCTCATCCCCTTGTTTTCCTCATTGGTCTGCAAGTTGTAAATCCCACCTCGTGCTCCTCCCCAGTTCTCTTGTTATCGGTCCCTGACCCTAAACTCCACCCTCAGTCTGTCCCTTAAAACCCACTACCCAGCCTGTGTTCTGTGTCCTTGCCTCTGGTCAGCATTTGAATTAATAAATTGTCAGATTCCCAAGCCAGGCCTGTCTCATCTGTCATCTGCATTGATGTGCAGTAAGTGGCTGGGGATTCCAGGGTCCCAGGGGAGTGCCGCCCCTCGTTAATGCATGGATCAGACTGTGTGCCATGACAGCTGACCACAGCCCCCGGCTGTGTCCATTTCGGCAGCTGCTCCTGCACCAAATCTCCCAGGGCTCTCCAACACGGAGATCAGGATGTCGTGTGGGACTGTGTCAAGAGCTTTGCAGGAACCTGGGCACAGCAGGGCCTGTAAGTCTGGAAGTCGAGGGACTGAACCATGTGGGCACAGCCATTTCCAGCCAAATCTGAGTGGGGTCCGCTGTTCAGGCATGGTGAGCGCGGCTCTTTGTGACAGAGGTGCCTTCCAGGGGCCCTTGGTGATGTGAGGCCATATCAGCACCGAGGGGCCAGTGTGCCACTGCAGGGTGGCACTGCCCTGACCCACGAGGAGCTCTTCCCAGCAGAGCCACTCTGCTCCCTCACGAGGCAGCAGCTCCCTGGAGAGCTCTTCTGTAGAGGAGAACAGAGATGGCAGCGGAGGAGAAGGCGAACTCCAACTCTTGGGGCAACAGCTTGAGCAGGGCACGGCCACAGGCTGTCAGAGCCTGAGGGCTGCCCTGCACCACAGCACATCCAAGGATACACACACCATATACAGGAGCCACATCCCTGTACTAGTATCCTGCATGGCCTCCAGCCGCCCATACAGTGGCTGACAGCCCAGCAGGATTGGGAACACAGCCTGCCTGTTCCAGCTCCCCTGGGACAGCCAGACCCAGCACAGCCATTGCTCCATGAGACAGAGCCTTCTCAGGAGGTGGGGACAAGGAGCCCGGTGGGCAGCTGTACATCCCAGCAGACATATCTGGAGCACAGTAGCCACATCCCTGTACGAGTCTCCTTCTGGTCTCCACTGGGTTCCAGAGGCCCCAGCACTGGCTGACAGAAGAGCAGGAGTGGGCACATGGCAGGCCTGTGTCAGCTCCCCTGGGCTGGCTTCCAGGGACACGGTGCTGTAGGCAAGTGTCAGAGCAGGATCCAGCAGTGTCCTGTGTGCACAGGGGGAGGCAAAACCTCCTGGCACATCTCTGCCACTGCCTGCAAAGCCTGCAGAGAATCTGAGCGTGCTGTCCCAGAGGGAGCCCCCACGGGAGCTGAACACGAGGTGCCCGGCCCATGCAGAGCACACGCTGACCCTACTCAGGGAAGCCATCACAGTTCTCCAGGAGCTGGAGAAAATCCTATGATGTGAGGATGCTGGGCTGGCTGGAATAAAACTTCCCAAATTAAGAGGAAGTCAAGGGACATGAAGAGCTGTTCCAAAGGGAATGTTACTGCAATGAAGAGCTGTCTGGAGGAGAAGAAAACAACAAGAAAGCATTGTGCCAAGGGGAAGACAACAATGACAAAGAGCTGCCCCAAGGGGAAAAGCTCATCAGCTGCAGCCTCTGGGACAGCCCCTCTGGGACAGGCCCAGTGAAGGAGCAGCACCCTGGCACTGCTGCCCAGAAGGTGCATGGCGTGTCTGCGCTCTGGGCCCTGAGGCAGCAGCAGAGGCAGTCGCTGACGTGCCCAGCACGGCTCTGCCACAGCCGGTGCCACGGGCTCAGAGCCAGCAGGTCCTGCCCTGGTCAGAGCTGCCGAGGCACAAGAGTCCATAGCAGCTTCTCCTGCCTTTGGTGAACAGGTGGGAGCTGCAGGGGCAGACAGCCAGGCAGCTGCCCCACACAGCCCCTGCAGCCAGGCCAGCCCTTTGCTATGGCCAGAAGCCCATGGCCTCAGCTGGGGGCAGTGGTGGGGTCAGTGCTGCAGTGCCAGAGACCGAGCATTGGCTAAGGAAGAGTGGAAAGAATCTCTTGACCAAAAGCTGGCCCAAGGGTAAGGTGACAGAGCCCAAATCCTGGCCCAAGAACCAGGTGACAGTGAGGAAGAACTATCCCACAGGGAAGATAAGAGAGAGCAAGACCAGTCCCAGGTGAAAGGGGACAGAGACCAAACCCTGATCAGTGCTGCAGGAGAACCGGCACAGGTCTTGCTCAGGCACACAGGAACCCATGTCCTACACATGGTGCCCCGCTGCCAGCACCAGGCTGGCTGGCCCTCAGCCTGCTCAGCATCCACGGCAGCAGCACAGGTGGAGAGTCCCAGGAGATGGCAGGCCATGGTGTGTGTCCCAAACAGCCACAGCTGGATGGCCATGGAGTCAACCAGGCACTCCTGGTAAGAACAGATAAGAGCTGCTGGGAGCAACCCAGAACTGCTTGGTAAAACAGGACATGACAAGGGAAATTGTGATTGGAGAAGGGGTCCACGTGGAGAGAGAACAGCACTTTGCAGGGACAAACTTCCTTCTAGTCCCTGGACAGAAGTGCAACATGGGACACCAAAAGAGCGGGAAAGAAGCCAGGAGGAGAGTGTGGACTGCAGGGCAGGATCAAGAGCACTCAAGAGCCCTGATGCCTCTGACCCCACTTCCAGAAAAGACTGAAAGAGCAGACTGCATGACAACAAATTTGCATAGAAAGCAAGAAACCTGACTCCAAGGCAGGGAAAACCTTCCCTGCAGAGTACCCCCCTCAGGCCTGGGCAGTGCTCCCAGGACCCAGGAATTCCATCTGGATCAAGGCTTGAACCAGGAATGAGACTACCATCAGCTAGATCAACACTGGAACCATGACTGCTGATCTCTTTTGCTCTCTCTTTTTTTACTCTAGCTTTCTCTCTCCCTCTGTTTAACTCATCTCTTCTCTCCCTTCCCTTTACCCCTACTCCTTCCTCCCAACCCCCCTGACAGGTATAGATAGGCTAGCTTAGGGCCTATCTTAGCCCCAGCCCTGCCAATTATGTAATTTATTACTAAAACTTGGTGAATTTTTGCAGATCAGACTCTGGAACTTTTGCTCCTTTCAATCATGAGCATTTATGAGTCTTTGCTTCCTTCCCCTGAGGGTGGATTCACAAGTGGGTGGCTTCACTGTGGACATAATAATCAAAGTTCTATCTAAGCAATTTTCCTTGGGGTGTATTTGGGAATCTCCTGGACCAGTTTGTCCCAGATGTCTGGTAGTGCCAGTTCACATCCTGCAAGCTGCATTCCCCCCTAAGGACCAGGGCTAACTGGTTCAGAAATGGTTAAGCTGTGTTCATGTCAGGGTTCTTCCTTGATGGATTTTCTATTCCTACGACAAGCTCTTAATGCAGAAAAATTGCTTTTGTGCTGCTTCTGGAAGTTTTATTTTTCTTTCCCATCTCAGGGTCTCCCGTTCTATGCTATTGGTCCTTTGTTTTTAATCTGTAGCTTGGCATGGTTAATAATGGCTGAATTGCACATAAATAAAATCCATGCAAAATGGAATGGGCTATTGGTTATGGCTGTATGAAACACAGGTCTGAAAGCACCAAGTTAACATGGAATTTCCTCATTGCAGAGCTCTCCATATCTTTTTCAGATTTTTTTTTCGGAAGAAATTTGGTTTGACTCTTATGATGGAAGGACACATGAACTAACATGGGGGTCAGAAGAAGGGGACAAGAGAACCCAGACCTAGAGAGTGCTAGTAGAAACTTCTGACATGAAATTATTCCTTACTTGCCTACACAGAAGATGTGAGTGAAGATGTGTAAAACTGTGCTGTCTACCCATGAGAATTTTAAGACTTTCACGTCCCTGCCCAAACAGCTTTTTTTCTGTAGTGATGCCACCTGCCTACATTTGTCTTTGCACCTTTGATATCATCTTCCATGCAATGCTTTTCTCCATATTTGGCTGAATTTCAGTTGCTGTTTCTCAACTCTGGAAGTTTGATCAGTGACACTGACAACAAGTGGAGCTCAGCCAGTAAACAGGCACGTGACTAACAAACCCTGAGAAAGGATATGATGAGCTGTACCACATCAAGGGTTTATAATTCCACCCAGGAGATTTGAGAGTAAGAAGAGAAGCTGAGAGTGACCAGAACAAGGATCACAGCTGTGTTGCCAGTAACCCAAGGGAACATAGATGATGCTGTACCTTCCACTTGCTAGTTTCTTTTCCTTTGCAAACCAACAGATTCACCTTTAACTATTGAACCATAAAGAAAATGTCACTGAAGTGCTACCATGGCTGTGATTTCTGTGTGATTATTTACTTAATGCACGAAAAAAAGAAGCTAAATTTACAAGCCATGTCCACCCGTCACTGATCTAAGCCAGGGTATAATTTCATAAAACTGTCCTACTCCCAATTGACTCAATTGTCATAGTCTCCTAAGATCCTTCAATAGCAAAGCACTTAGTCAAATGGATTTGTATAATTGTACACAAGCAGAAACAAAAGTTGTGTCCAAGGATTCAAAGAACAGGAGCAACACAAAGAGCATGCCAAACCCTGTGATCCCTGTTAAGGAGCTCAGCACTGCTCCTGGGGAGGGAAACAAAGAGACTCCTGATGCTCACTCAATTCCAGGTTTTCCTCAGCCAGACTCAGAGTCAGGTATAATTAACAGGAGCCAGGCTTTTCATTTTCATATAGGCTTAACATAGACACAAGCCCTGCCAAGAAAATAGGGTGAAATTCAGTCACTATTTAAGTTAGTGATGAAACTCCTGCTGATTCCTCTAGATCACATTTTCTTCCCTGAACTTTACTGCTTTATCCCAGTGATATGATTGAGACAAAGAGAGCAGAATGTCAGTGCCTGGTTTTACAACCAAGACCAACTTTGACTGCCATAGCAGCTGCTTTTTGCCTGGCCATCAAGCACAGGGCAGATGTAGGAGTCAGAAGACTCAGGGAAGTGACCTGTGTCTTATCCTTGTCCCCATTGGTGAGCAGATTCAGTGACCAAGCATGATTCAGCTCACAACCTTTCTGTCCCTTTCTTTACAGTCTATATTAAACAAAATATGAGCCACACAGTAAAGCTGGAGTGAATGTGAAATTGGGCTGTACAAGTTCACCTACCACTTATAAATCATCTGAAAGGGTGCCATTTTTCCTTAGGACTTGACTGTACATTTATCCAGAAAATAAATGCACTTAGCTCAGGTCAGTTAGAACAAAAATTGCCCTTTTAGAAAGCATATCTCACATTGAATTCTCATTCACAGTTTGTATTTAAAAGCAAGGAATCTTATGTGGCTGCCTGGACAGAGAGTACATTTAAACGGATCATGAGGATGTTTTTTCACAAAACATTTGACTGAAGTACTGGTGGGGGGATTTTGAGGAACTGGATGCTGAAGCTGCTCCTGTGGCCATGCAAGAGAATTTTCTCTAATGTACTGAAGCATTTACCAGTGTGAGGATAACATCACATATTTCCCCGTTATACCTTTCCTTTGGCACCTGATTTTGACCACTGAGACACAAAACAGATCCAAAGACGAAACTTCTGCCTGACACATTAGCACAGCCATTTTCATGTTCTGAAAATACATTGTCTCCCATTTCTTATGGCAGCCGGATGGCTGCCACTAATAAGCAATTGCTTATGAAAATCATTTTTCCACTGCTCTTAAAATAGAAAAATTGAAGTGTATGCAGGCAGACTTTTAATTTCAGACATTCAAATCTCAGGGCAATACTGCAGCTTAATGAACAGGAGGAGGCACATCTGTAATATACTACAGCCCACATTCTGTCCCACTGGCAATTCATTTTCTACCATGATGCCTTTTCCATTCCAGTTAGCGGTGTGAACAAATAGGAAAAGGGCATCAAGTTATTTACTGGATGTGACTCAGAAAGCAGAATCAAATTTCACAGCCAAGGAAGGACAAATGGGAAGCTGATAAGGAACAATTTTCTGGGGACTTTGTGCTGAATGATGGTTTCTTCCAGACCTGTCCCTCCTCTGGTCTCACAGATCCATTTATTCCATCTGATGTACCTTACTCTTTTCACTTCTTACCTTGTCTCTTCAATTTGCACTAAATTCAGGCCTGTGAGATATATAACATTGGCTGATTCGTTTGTTATTTTTCACTTGAATGCAGAGACCAATGCTGAGCCTAGAGGGGGCAAAAGGAGAAAGGTGCTGTTGTGCACTCACTGTCAGAGCCTGCTACAGCAGAGACAAATAGTTTCCCAAGTTAATTAAAACCCTTCTTATTCCACCACTACCCCAAAAAGGTAAAATTCAGGAATAATACAGACCATCTATGCAGAATGTTTAAGGATTTCTGGCCCTCGTCCTAGCACAGTCCCAATAATTCAGTTTTTAACTTGTTGGACAACATGAGATTAGTTATTCTTTAGGCACAAGAATAATAAATATTATTAATAATAATTAATGTTGTAAAGCTTTCTGAAAAAGTTAGTTGCTATAGGAACATTATGCTGTCCATATATATGCAATCATTATTGAAACATATTTAATTTGAAAATAATAAAATCCATACATGGCAGAGGTTAATTTTACAAGTGTTTGTTGTTTTGTTGGGGTTTCTCGTTATTTGTTGTTGTTGTTGTTGTTGTTATTTTGGTTTTGGTTTTGGTTTTTTAATAGAATAGACACCTGAATGCATTTTATTTACTTATTAACTTACAGATGACAGGTTGCATTTAGGACTGAATTACTTCAGTCTCATACAACTATTAAACCAACCTGTTTTGCAGCACAATATAGCTGGAGCAGCACAAAGTGAATTACATCCAAAATTGGTACAGTTCCTTAGGGAATCCTTGTTGCATTTTAAGGCCATTGGCAAAGCACTGGTGTAGGGAGTATTAAATGCTTTGCTGGTCATTATTTCCATCTACCAGCCTGTTAAAGGATAATTTTGGTGGGAAAATGCATTCCGTAAAATCTTAAGGAGAGGTTTATATATCTTTGTCTGTGTTCAAGAAATGGGTTTGCACTTTTAATTACAGCAACATCTGAAAACAAAAGTATATATGGATGGGTACTTCATTCCTTCCTCCACCTCCATATTTGAAACAAGAGTGGCACACCAGAAGAAAATGAATATAAATTCTCTGGTGGAATGGGTTGTTGCTTTTGGGGAATGATGAATGTGGTGAGCTCTGACTGAAAATACTGCACTGAAAGAATTAAAATGCATCAAAGACAAGATTTCTTCTCTTTCCCCCTACCACTACTTCTTGGACAGGAAACTAAATCTTAGTAAAGTTCTCAAGCAATTCACAATTCTAATACTTAATTTTGTTTTTCCTTTTTTATTTGAGTTTTAATACTAGACTTCAATTCACATAAAAAATAAAAAAATCTGAAGCTATCTAAACCCATCTCAAGGTCATCTCTAACACTGTTATCACAATTCACAGAGCCTTTGGAAAGGCTTCTTTTTGGGCTGAACAAATCATAATTTGTCATCTCAAGTTTTACAGCCATCTGTTTGAAGAAGCATTAAATCTACACTATTTTTATCAAGCAACTACAGCATCTATTTTTATTTTGTTATGCTTTACAGGAGCTCTATTGTTAGCTTTTTCAAAGCCTTCTCAAGAGGTTTAAACTTCGGATGACTTTATTTTTAACTTTCTGAATTTTTACCTGTTCTTAATTTACCTTCATTTCTCTATTAGGAGGTGGGTCGATATGTTCAGACTGTTTGGTTTCGTTAAATCTTAGAGATGACCTGTTTTCATTTGATACATATTTATGACTGTATTTACATATAATGTTTGAAATGAAAATTTAGAACCCAAAATTATATTTCTCTATCACGTCACAGTGTGCAGCAGATGCAATGATGGATTAGTACATATTCCAGTATATCCCAGTTTGGTCTGACTCTATGGGTCGGCACTAAGAAACATAGAATGTACCTCAACCTTCCACAGAGAAAATCTTTAATTTTTCATGACATAAACATCAGAAGGGAAAATTTCTTTTAAAGAAGCAGATGTCTGCACCAAACATGAGAGCCTGTTTGGTTTGTAGGACAGAAGGAGAAGGATAATCTTCCCTGAAGAGAAGGAGAAAGAAAAGGAACAGGAAAATGGAGCAAATAAACAAATGCCAAATTAATTTGGCAGGTGTTGGGAGAATTATGTCTCCTTTCTATTTCTTTCCTATTTTAATTTGACTGGAATAAAACTGTCTTAAGACTGATGATATTTCAGGAATGCTAAAATGTATTGGCCCTGAAAAACAGAAAGCAGCTAAGTGTACAACTATGGGACTTCTGGTACATACCAGGTTTCTTAAAAAAATCATAAATAAAATATATGGGATAGATCAAGCAGTAAATTAGCACAGAGTGGGGCAGCTGGGTGTGATGAAAACTCCAGTGTCAATAAAGCCAATAACAGTCTTGACATTGATTTCACAGGCACCAATAACTCACCTTGGAGTACACATACTTCAGACAGTAATTTTTGAGAAAAATTGATGAATTTAAATGAAAAACTTCTGGTTTGAATTCCAACTCCGTCAAAACTTATTTATGATTTGATTAAATATTCATATTTGAATTCTAGCATTTTTCTTTCTGAACACTTACAGATGTACAAAGGGTGATATAAACAGTGCAAAGGTTGCTGGCCTGGGCTTTTGCTGATTAAATAGTAGATTTGAAATATTTTACTAGATTGCTTATCTTAGATCCTTTGCAGGACTAACACTTGCACTCAATCCTTGTGGGTCCCTTCCAACTCAGTATACCCCGTGATTCTTTGAAACCATGCCTCAAAGAAGCAATTATTTTTATTTAGTCTAAACATATAATTAAGTAGAAAAAGATCCCCAAAAGAGATGGGCTGGGTGGTCATTTCCGTTTGTAGGCCAGTGGCTAAACTCCTGGTGAAGAATTCTTCACAGCAGGGTGACATCGAGGCAGTTCAGCCTCAATTTCTGGAGACTAGCTTGGGTTTTCAGTGTCTACTGAATGTGAAGACCCAGACACTCACCTGGCACAGGAAAATCTACTGAGGACACAAAAAGTGTCAGAAACTTTCTTCTGGTGTGATCCAGTACTCCACTGGACTCTCTTTCTTGACCTGATACAAGTAATAAGGAATAATCTATATGAGATTGGCTGCACCAGGATTAAAGTTTCAGGGTTAAAAAAAAAGAACTGGTTAATATATAAAACATTGATTAAAGTCCTGTTATGTTGGGTTATGTTCTATATTTAGCTAATAGCCATGTTTTGGATATACAACACGTATTTGTGAGAGTAGCAAAAAAAATCAAATCTAATAAATCTAATAAACTTTTCCTTTCCTTGTCATTTTTAGCCACCACTTTAGCACCCTTTTAATCAAGGCTCTCAGAACATAGAAGGAAGGAGCTCTGTTATATTGTCTCCATTTATTTTATTTTCCAATAAAAAGTAAAATGCTGTTTTCCTTTTCTTGTAAAGGTTGACTTTTTTGTTTTTTTCTGGATGTATTTTGCCATTTTAGTGCTGTCAAATGTTTTGCTATTAAAATATGTAAAAGAGAAAAGGACCAATCAATAGACACATCCTGTGTTGTCTGTCTTGATATCATTTGCCATCCACAAGAATAGAAACTAAGTAAAACCTGGTTTGGCTGTGAAGGAAAAAAACCAAACAAACACAAAACATTCTAAAGTCTCACCTGAATTATTATTCTGTCCATAAAAACACTGTTGATAGAAGCTACAACTACCCAGAGCAAATGTCCTGTCACCACCTCGTTTGCAAAGCAGTGCTGGATAATGTCTTAGAAAAGAAGAGAGAAGAAATAATGGCAGCTCCCACTTCAAGTATTAAAAAGAGGTTTGGGAATTTTTTTTTGCTCTTAGAGTTCAGACTCCCTTCGTTTGCAAAGCAATTAATGCAAAACCTCCAAGAAGCGCGAGATTGGATCAGAGCTCTGCTCTTCTATATCCTGGGCAAACACAAATTAAACTTTAGAAGTCTTAACTCTGCACTGCTGAATGGAGGCAAAACCAGAAGGGTAGAAATAAGAAAAGATCAGAAAGCAGATCAAGAATAAAGAGCTTATTTACAGAAAAAAATCCATGCCTGGGCTCAGGCACAGCAATGCCAAACCTCACATGCTGATGTGACAGTACCCAAGACTGAACTTTAAGGAGCTTGAGGAAGGGTTTTGTGACAGCTGAGCTGCTCCAAGATATCATGGAGGGAGTGTTAATCTTTAGCCCTGGACACTAAGAAGGATTGAATTCTTTCCAGTGCTGTTTGCTGATCTTACTTCCACCTGTGATTCTCATGCTGTATATTAGATGGTCTCATCCTAAGGTTTGACTGGAGCTTCCTTTTGATATTATACCCTGACACCATTTTTTTTAATTGCAGTATGGGGGAACAATTCATGTTTCTCTCTTTTGCAGCAAAAAAAGGTGTCTTTTTCATAAAAAAAAAAAAATGTCTTTCCAGCATTGAAGGTAGTAAGGGGAAAACTTAACTGAAAAAGCCCCTGACTGTCAAATTCTAAAGTGCCAGTTA